>NW_019154094.1:4847139-4857219 GCF_002288905.1 Enhydra lutris kenyoni | reverse complement strand
TGTGTGTGTGTGTGTGTGTGTGTGTGTGTGTGTGTGTGTGTGTCAAATAAAAAAAAATCTTAAAAAAAAAAAGAACAAGGTGTATCTCTATTTATTCACAGGGAGAGATCTCCAGGGTGTGTTTCTGAATGAACAGAAAAAATTCTAGACGACATGTTCAGTAAATGGTGTTTCTGTTGGAAACAAAACAAAACACCGAAATGACAATTTGTCTAGGAGCATGTACGTGTTTATCATCGCAGAGAAAGAACTTTCATACCCAAATGACCACACTGCCTACCTCCGGAAAGAAATTAGGGGGTGGGGGGAGGTGGTCAAGGGAGAAATTCGCTTTGTCTATAACCACTGAATATTTTACTGGGAGAGTATATTTAGGACTAAATCACATAGTTAAATAATTAATACTAAACATTTTAGATTCTGATAAGTGTTTCTATCTGTTGAAGAGCACAAAAGGTTGTCTTAAATGTACACTTTGAATTTGTGCAAATATATGATTAGTTCCCTATAGAAAGTTGTTACAAAATCATTCCCATTTGTCGAAATCTCTCATCATTCCTCTGATCGTTAAGAACAAAGGTAGGTTCTCTGTGTTCAACCACAAATGCACACGCACGCACACACACATCCCCCATCACTCATCCTGGGCATAGCAATTTCCACCCTATGCCACATTGGGCTAACTTTCAGGATGTCTAAAACCACATCCAAGCACATTTTTCTGATTAGCTGATAACTTTGTTGACAGATTTCCGTGCCACCTGACTGTCGGCTCATAATTTCTGAGCTGCCAGAATCCAGAAGCACCTGACTTGGTAGTGGTGCCTAAGTTTGTGGGTGTAGCCTGACAGCAGGCACCTGGTTTCCTGACCCCAAACCACATGGCTCCCCATGTGGCCTCATGAGCATCTTTGTAACATCCTAGCCCATCCCTCGCACCAGCCTGAGCAGCGGAACAGGCACCAGGGCGATAACGGGAGTCCTAGGTGGAGGCTGGTCTGGCAGAAGTAGCCTCTGGAAGATCTTCATTATAACTTTCTAATGTATGTCCCATTCAGTGAGGCTCATGGAAAGACGTGAAAATTTGGAGGAAGATGTAAAACCGAGTGTCTTGAGTATGTCGGTTGGCTTAAGTGCTCTCTGCTGGCGGCCCCATTGGGGAAGCCAAATGAGAAGTCTGGAGGAAATGGTTTTAGATAAGAGGTAAGAAGGTGATTTAAATGTCAGCTTGCGTTCTATCAGACTTTGGGATGACCTCTCCTCTCTTTATACCTGAATTCCTTTGATTTCAATGAGATGGGGATGTTAGGGCACCAAAGAGAGACCCATCAAAGCCTTCTTAGGACCTTCATTTCCTACCAGGACTGTGGCCAAGACATCCCCAGACACGACCCACAAGGCTTCCCACCCCGTTCCACAGAGGAGGGGCTCATGAATGATACGAACAATCCCAAGCTCCGAGTTGGCCACGTTCCCTTAAAATTGAGAGGTGAAGGGGTGCTGCATGGCTCAGTGGGTTAAAGCCTCTGCCTTCGGCTCAGGTCATGATCCCAGGGTCCTGGGATCGAGTCCCGAATCGGGCTCTCTGCTCAGCAGGAAGCCTGCTTCCTCCTCTCTCTCTCTGCCTGCCTCTCTGCCTACTTGTGCTCTCTGTCAAATAAATAAATAAAATCTTTTTAAAAAATGAGAGGTGAAGCACAGGGAGGAGGCTCCATCTTGCAGCTGGGTTCCATCGCAGGCAGGGGAGAAGAGAACTCGTGGGCACGGGGTGACATCCAACCACTCCTGCGTCACTTGAGACGTGGACAAATTCCTCCAAGAGAGACACAAAAGCGTAAGGCAATGTGATTTGTAAGTGAAGAGGAGCTTTAGGCTGGTATCAGGCACACATCGCATCTTCTTTACCCTTCTTCCAGGAAGGTCTTCATGAAGCTTGAACCATGAAAATGAATTCGAGTCCACCCTATCCTATGGTCCCAAGGTCTGCATGACAGAAGTGCGGTATCAACAGGCTTGGATGCCTGGTGCATGCCTCGAACGGCAGGACTGACCTTGCCCCTGACCATCCTCTAGAAGCCTCCATCCACGAGCACTGCTGGGTTGGCCTGCCAGCGGTCACCTCTGTGACATCCCTTTCTAGTCCTCCCTGCCTGACCGGCCCGATTCAACACACACCTGTTTTCTGTAGCGTTTCAACTGGTGTCACACCAGACCTGCCAGCCTGGGGGGACCCTCTGTCTCAATGACTCTGTGTGTGTCTCTGCTCTGGCCAGACAGATTCAGGATGCAGACCTTTGCTGGCTCACCTGAGAGGGCTTTTCAAACTGTAATGTGCCCACAAGTCCCCTGGGGAGCTTGTTAAAATACAGATTCTGGATGGAGCCTGAGTGTCTGCATTTCTAACCAGCTTCCCGGTGACATCTGTGCTGCCGGTCGAGGACCACACTTTAAGTAGCACGAAATTTCGGGACACGTAGAGAGAAGCCCAGCATCACAGCAGCCACCTGGCAGGGCATAGCTGTCAGGACCCAGACAGACAATGTCCCTAAAGGGTTTTGCAAACTATGGTGTGCAAGGAAAATGTTGACTATTGCTACTTTATATGATGTAAACCACACACTTACTTTGGATTCAGAGAGGGCTGGATTTCCTCCCTGTCGACGCTTACTAAGGGCAGTTTGAACAAGTCACTCGATTTCCTTAAGCTTCAGTGTCCTGAGCTATAGAATGGGAGGTGATTGTTTAAATGAAAATACGTTTGCAGATATTCTAAGTCAACATGTATTTACATATTCCTCTTCTCGAGTTTACCTAAAGGAATAAGAATCTTATCTGCGTGTGTGTGTGTTTAGCTCACTTAAGATTTCTGCTCAACGCTGGGGATCTGGAACCAGAGGTTGACACAAAAATCCACTCCAAAGCTCTTCATCAAACAGCTCTGTCAGGGGGCACCTGAGTGGCTCAGTGGGTTAAGCCTCTGCCTTTGGCTCAGGTCATGGTCCCAGGGTCCTGGGATCGAGCCCCACATCAGGCTCTCTGCTCATCAGGGAGCCTGCTTTCTCCTCTCTCTCTCTCTCTCTCTCTCTGCCTGCCTCTCTGACTACTTGGGATCTCTCTCTCTCTCTCTCTCTATCAAATAAATAAATAAATAAATAAATAAAAGCTCTGTCAAGGGTCACCTGATTTTCTAAGTTTTACAGAGCTTGAGAAATGATTTACGGTTTGCTACCCTGACTCTGCAAATCTACTGGTTTCAACTAAGAATCACCTACCCATGAAATTCAGCAGAAGGCTGGGGGAGTCCACTGGAGAAAGAAAATTGTTTCACTGCTGATCACCAGAGCTTTCTAGAATTTGGAATCCCACTGGGGCCAGTGTTTATCTTTAGCTAAAATGAGTATTCTAAGGTGGTCTAAAGGGAAACAAAAAAACTACCCCAAAGATTCTTCAAGCCAGGCTGACAGATGCTCTTAGACGGGCAGATCCCAAGATAAAGAATTTGAACTGAAGGAACCGAGAGGGGACTGCGGACAATTCTGAAACAAGAATGACCCGTAAGTGCTGGCACTTACTGGCTTTGCTGGTTTTACACCCTCACCTTTAATGCACAAGAGGTAGAGACCATTATACTTCCATTTTACAGAAGAGGAAACTGAGCGAAGGAGATGTTTCTCAACAAATGAATTTAAAAGACGGGAACTGTAACTGTCTTAACTTTTATCTGGGCCGTGTAAAATTAAGACTTTAGACAGCTTCCTCGGGTCCATTCGTGGTTTGGGAATTGGCTGCCATAGAGACGAACCTTCCATGACACACCCAAGCAGGTGCCCACAGAGTAGAATATCACAGCATGCGACTGGTGACATTGAAACCTGGTAAACGACCCAAGTCCAAAATCAAACTTAATATATACCCAGTCAGTGAAAGGGTGTAGAGTCACAAATATATATTCAAAGCATGTTCAGTGACATGAAAAAGTTCTAAGGAGGGGAACCTGGGTGGCTCAGTCATTTAAGCATCTGCCTTCAGCTCAGGTCATGATCCCAGGGTCCTGAGATCGAGCCCCGCCTCGGGCTCCCTGCTCAGCAGGAAGCCCGCTTCTCCCTCTCCCTCTCCCACTCCCCCTGCTGGTATTCCCTCTCGCGCTGTCTCTCTCTCTCTCTTTCTGTGAAATAAATAAAGAAACTCTTTAAATAAAAAAAGTTCTAAGGAGATCATATGCAATAGAGTAGATTATTTTCTCGCTCACTTATTTATTCAAAATAGTTCTGGAACACTCGCTCCTCTGGCATAGTGCTAGGAATACAGCTGCCCATTCACGTGGACTTGTCCTCATGGGGCTCACAGTCCGGTAGGTATGGAAAAGCCCCACCTGTCAGCTGTTGTCTTCTCAAGGGAGTAAAGGTGCTATTTCTTTTTCTTCTTCATTCTTAGGTTATTTCCAAATTTCCTATGTTAAACATGCATGACTTTTTTTTTTTTACAGATTCATTGATATAATTGGCACATATTTGACCATACCTGTTTAAAGTGTGCAGTTGGGTAAATGTTGGCGTAGCTACACCAGTGAGAGCATCAGCCCAGTGCAGGGTGCGAGCGTATCCAGCACTTTCCTTGGGCTCCTTTGGAATGACTTCCACCCCTCACCCCCCTCACCCTCCCCATTCAACCACCCATCTGCTTTCTGTCACCAGGGTCTGGTTTGCATTTCTAGAATCTTCTATCCGTTGAAATCCATGGCATGGACTCCTTTTCATCTGGCTTCTTTGACTGAGGGTCATGATAGTGAGATCCATCCAAATTGCTGTGGGTGTCAGTCGTTGGACAACATTTAGTCACACGTCATACGTATCTGCTAATCCATTCAGCAGCTGGGGGACATTTTGGTGGCTTCCATTTTCCATGACGAATGGGCTTCTATACACATGCGTGTCTTTCTGCCGACACAGATTTCTTTTTCTCTCGGGTAAACACTTCAGAGCAGCATGGCTGGGTCACATGGTAACTCTATGGTTCATTTTTGGGAAACTGCCAAACCGTTTTCAAGGGACTGTACCATTTTTATATTTTTACCAGGAGCAGGTGAGTTCATCTTTGCTTATTTTTTAAAAAGTACACAAGAAATCAGTAAATACCGGCAGTTATAGAAAGAAAAAAATATTTTAATTCAGAAATCTAGAGAGTAAGAAAAGGTCAAGTTCTCTTTTCTTCCATTCCTTTCCTAGTTCCTCATACATATTTATTATTAAAATTTTGGTGTGCATTCATCCAGAGGCTTTTCTTTGTAGGTGTGGGTGTGTAAGCGAGATTTGGTGAGGTCTGTCCTTCTGGCTCTGGCTTCACCCAAGCAACACACAGGGAAGCCCAGAGATCTCTCCTCGCCAGTGCACGAAGCTTTACCTCAACCTTGAGAATTCTTGCGGAGAATCCTACCTCCATAATCGGGATTGGTAGGGGCTGTTTGACATAGTTAGACTTTTATTTCCCCATCCCATGAACAAGGTGGGTCTCCTCAACATTGTCAATGAACTTGACACGGTTTCTTCTCCAAACAGAGGGAAGACCGCCCATGAGAATGGAGTCTTTCTCACGGTTGATCCCTATCTCCTGGCAGCACCACAGGATCGGCCGTCCCCCTGGAGAGTGAGAGAATGTTCCAGAACAATGCAATGGTGGACCGTATGTTTCAACAGCTCTGCCCCATGTGATGGGCCTGCTTCTCCCAGGTTTGTCGGGACAGAATTGTCTTCTCCAGTCAGCCATCTGGTCCTGTGCCTGGCAGTGAGGAGGCTCTCTTGAGTTTAGTTGTTCTGAAGGGCAAAAGGGCTTCAACTCTTCAACTTTCAGTTTTGGAGATGAGTAAAATGAGGGGGTTCTTTTTCTCATGACAGCAAATTTACCACATCTGTCCCATGTGGTGAGACATCTCGCTCTTGCTTGAAATAGACAACAGGGTAATCCATGCCTGGTAAGCGCTATAGGCTTTTTTTACCGTCTCCTCTGTGGGTTTTTTCCTCTTATTTTCCTGCAACAGTCACGATGGTATAAGGGCAACATGAGATGCTCCCTCTTTATCCTCTTTCAGCAATAATGTGGGGCTAAATCATGTACACTTACATAAAATCGTGACTGTTTGGTAAGAAAGTTGTATCTCTTCCACTTCTCATTGTATGGTAAGAATGTGTTCATCTCATTAAATAGAATTCCAAGTGTTAATTTAATTAATTAATTAATTAATTGTTAATGACTTCACAATATTTCCGACAAGGGCATATGCTGTAATTTATCTAACTATTCCCTTACCGCTGATCAATTTTTACTAGCAGATGAAGAATTTGAGGAGCACTAAGTGAATACAAGTTATAAAAAAGTCTTAATTGTACCCTGTGGGAATTAGGTTCTTGTGGCAGTACTAAAAACTGAGTTAGTTATGAGGTCTTGAATTTTTTTTTTTACTTCTCTTCTCATGATTATGCGTTCCTTATTATTTTGAATAAATTTTCATGTTAGTCTTTTTCCTGTTACACTTCAAAGACTTCAATCTTTAGAAAACGTTGTAACATTTTTTGCTCATTATTTGATAGCAACTTATCATTACACATTACTTGCCAGTCTCAGTGGTTGGTTCCAAGTCTGTGTATTTATAGGATAAAACAGTATGTGTGTAAAGAATAAATTAGAGACGTCATGACATGACCTCCTAAATATTTCAAAATGCATTTCTAATCAATTAGTAATGCTGGCCCAAGTAACAAAAAAATAGCACGATCACACCTAAAAGTAATAATCATACTCTAATAGTGGATATATATTCAAATTCCCCAAATGTCCCCCAAATGTCTTTCACAGCCTTTTTGCTCATACCAAGACCCAGTCCCAACCACACATTCCACGTGGTTGCTATATGTCCTCAGTGTCCTTTGATCTAGACGTTAGCCTCTTTCTTCATGGAATCTTCTTACTGCTGTCAGTGGGCCGGCCTAGAGAGCCCCACCCCCACCCCCACTTGCTTAACCTGTGGTGTCATTTAGCTTCTTCCTCTCTCCTCGGTATTTCCCAGAAGTTACATTTACAGGTTGATTAGACTCCAGGTACATATTGTTGGCTTTACTGCATCCCAGGGGATTCTGTGACCTCAGAATGCATGATACCAGGAGAACAGGGACTCTCTGGTTGTCCCACCATTTCTGATCCTAGATCAACCACTGGTTAGGGTGATGGGAGTCTGAGCCATCCATTGTACAATTATCTTTTTCTCGCAATGACCCGAACTTCATCATTGTGACATTACTTTGGATGCATAGAAATGCCCAGGTCCCATCAACTATCTTCCTCATGTCCTTCACGCAAGCTGATAGTCTTTTCTTGGATCTACACTCTCATGGGAATGGCAGGACTATGATTTTCTAAGTCTATCCTTCTACATCTAGTTGGCATCCTTCTGTAAAATAGTTGTGTCTTGTCAATGAGAGCTATTAGGTTACCCTGACATAAAGTTCCCACTGGAAAGACATTAAATGTATTTCCCCTTTAATCACATAGTGTCTAAATAAGGAGTTGGTGCTAGTTCCCTCAAATGAGTTTCTGCTGGCTTTCTTCTGAGTACCATTACAGACTCATGAATTTTCATATATTCACTGAGTGTGTTTTTATTGAACTATTCTTGGCTCCTGTGATAAGACTCTTCTCATCAGAACCCAACCCAGCCCAGACTAAGTTTCAAAACAAGGGTAGTTCCAAATATAACCTTCACGTATTCCAAATATAACCTTCACATATTCTGGAAAGAGGAAGCGCTACTTTCTAAGAGAACAGTGGTAAGATAACCTAATAAATTACTGTTACCATTTTTATTCACATGTATGTTCTCTCCTCCTTTTTAAGATATGGGAGAGTTCCAAATGTGTGCTTGAAGGAGGGTTGCAAGCTTCTACCTGTTACATTCACTTAGAGACACTCAAATTCAAGAGCTAGTTGACTGACCCGTACTTACAGATGCTTCCAAGCCACAATAACCACTAAAATTTTTTTCTTACTTGCACCCGGTCTAGGGTCTTTCTTTCTGATCTAGCAGATGGTAGAAACAAGAGGATCAGAGCCCACCCTCACCAAGTCATGGTTTCCCCACCACGGTTTGAAAAAGAAACAATGAGGAGCAGGGGGACCAAGCGTTGTTGTTATTGTTCTTGTTAAAATAACTGTTGAGGAGGGTGTATTGTGGAACCCTCTCTCCTCAACAGCCAGCATGGTCTCCCAAGTCTGCCTTTTCATTTTGTCCTGGGTCACTCCTGGTCCCTTCTCTGGGGAGCAGACTCATCTGAAAAGAAATCAAGCATCCCAGACCCTCACCTTGTGCACGACCAGGCTTTGGTCCCCTTCGGCAGAGGCTGAGACCATCTCCCAGGCTGTTGCTCACATCCCTAGCCATGCTGAATGGAGGCAACAGAGCCTTCAATTAAGCTGCAGGCTTCCCCAATGGAAGAGCAAAGCCTTAGAACCAATTCACACAACATTAAGACCCACTTTACCTCCCAGAATGGAAACTGTATCTGTTTTCCCTACTATTGTGACGCCAGAGCCTTAAGGTGTGCCTGATGTACATACAGGGTTTCAACATATATTTGATGAACAGATGAATAAACTTGGCATCCAAAAGTCCATAGCTGGTCATATATAATTTTATATTCCCATGAAAAATGAGCTTCACGAAACAACAATGATCATAATAACCAGCAGGGAATAAAATGCTTTGTCAGTGGCTTGGTTCCTTGGGCTAGACTTCTGCTGTCCCCAAGACAGGTTCATAATAAATGACATGAATGTCCCTCGCAGCTTTCCACTTCTGTCTTCCTTAGGTAAGGGGTGAGTAAATCCCTCCAGTTAGTTACACGGAGAGGGATAATCAGGGAAACCTAAGAAAGTAGAAGACCTCAAATCGGTTATTTGCTTTAGCTTGTCATACAATGCCGATCATGTTGGGTTATGGTCCCATCCAGGGTCTTACTCATCTGTGATTCTGTTCCTTGTTCTACAAAGAAACGGGCATCACACACACACACACACACACACACACACACACACACACACACACGCACACACACTCCTGAAGTTGTAGTATATGGTTTTTATCTGAGACTGGCAGCCAGTTAGAAAAACCTTTTAGGAATCAAGCAAATCTGTTTGACTAGCTTATTGCCCCGGAAGAAACAAACACTTAGCAAACCAAATGGCCCTTCTGGGCTTTCTGAGCTTTCGCATTTTTACCAGTGCTCTCGAATTCACTCACGATCTGTCTTCCCTTTTAACATTAAAAATAAATCCTCCCTTGAACTTTTGCCCTCTGAAGGTTTGCTCTATAAAGGGTTTTTTTTTTTTTTCCTTTTTGCTTCTTTGCATTCTTTCAAAATAACTGTATTACCCACAAGTGGTATCTGTACTGAGATTAAGTGGTTTGGAATAAATGCTCCCCTTGGACTCTCTCTGGTTTTCCAGAAGGGGTGTCGGCCTCTCCAGCCTCGGTACCCTCCTGCGAGGCCAGTGTGCTTGGACCCCGTGCTAAAGAGAGTTACTTTTCTCTCTAAAAATTATCCCCAGTAAAAGACCCGGAAGAAATCCACCTGAAGGAGAGACGAACAGCGAAACGGCATTTATGAGAACAGATGAAAGCTCAGGCTTCCCTGCACCCCGAGGGCCCCCCTGCACCCCAGGAGCTGTGTCTGGCTTTTGTGGTCCATTTCCCAAATTGCTCATGTGTTCCACTTGCTTTGAATGTTGCAGAGTGGTTTTTTTACAGAATTGGAGCCTGGCCTGGGGATGTTGCCAAAATCTAAAATAATAAAAGATTAATCCGAGGCACAGAAAACCTTTGCCTACCAAAGAGAACTCCACAGCTCTATAATCAGAAAAGTAGATTATGTACGATCACTAATGCGACTATGTTCCTCACCTACAAAAGGCAGGTATTAAGATAAGATTCTAATAAATTCTCACCCACCATCTGATTTATTTTAGGGTTCCAAAGTCCTTTCCTTTTCCCTTCTGTTCTTCCCCACTAACACACACACACACACACACACACAC
>NW_019154094.1:4610921-4847129 GCF_002288905.1 Enhydra lutris kenyoni | reverse complement strand
ACACACTCCAATACATTCATGCACAGCATACACACATATCCACATATGCATGCATACAAACACCTATATGCAACACACACACACATACATCCATACACAACACATACACTCATACACATGTAGACACACCCCATACACATTCATATAGGACACGTACACACACACGTGCAGAAGCATACACACCCATACACTCACACCCACACAGTCACACACACATTCATACACACTCCAATACATTCATGCACAGCATACACACATATCCACATATGCATGCATACAAACACCTATATGCAACACACACACACATACATCCATACACAACACATACACTCATACACATGTAGACACACCCCATACACATTCATATAGGACACGTACACACACACGTGCAGAAGCATACACACCCATACACTCACACCCACACAGTCACACACACATTCATACACAACACGTACACACATCTTTAGAGACACACACATACACACACATATATATGCACACACACACACGCATACACACACAGACACACACTTATCTTTCATTCTTGGTGTAATTTCTCAAATAAATTCTTACTTGTAGGTGCAAATTTTTAAATCTACACTGAATCTTTATTTTCTCGTTCTAAAATAAGAGTGTCTGTTCATCGTGCCCTGATCCTTGGAGACTCTTGGCACCATATTCTGTGATTAACATACAATTCGTATGTCATTCCATGTCAGGTTTCCCAAATTCTTTTCTTTTTTTCAAGTGTTTATTTCAATTCCACTTAGGTAACATACAGGCTAATATTAGTTTCAGGTGTGGAATTTAGTGATTCATCACTTTCTTACAACACCCCCGTGCTCATCACAAGCATCCTCTTGAATGCCCATCACCCCTATAGCCCATCCCCCACCAGCAACCCTGAGTTTGTTCCCCATGGGAAAGAATCTGCGTTATGATTTGCCAACCCCCAGCCATGTTCATCTGCTTCGTTTCTTAAATTCCACATATGAGTGAAATCATATGGGGTTTGCCCTTCTTCCCTTAGCATTATTCTCTCTAGCCCCACCCTTGTCATTGCAAATGGCAAGATTTCATTCTTTCACACATTCTTATTTCTCAAAAAGGAAGTGGATTTTATTTCAATCCTGCACACTATTTAATAAGTATCCCACGTAATGTTCTTTGAAAGAACCACATTCATCCATTCATTACCAGTTTTGCCATTTGGGAAGGAGAACTCAGCCCCGTGGTGTCTTTTGTCAGTGCAAGATGAAAGTATTCCCGTAAACTGGGGGCCTGAGTTACACGTCCTTCTGATGGGTGTGACTGGAGTAAAAAAAAAAAAAAAAATTAGACCTGACTTGCAGGTTAATTAAAAAATTAAAAATTCTTTCTGCACAGCATATTCTTCTAAAATACAGGAAGACATCTGAAACTAATATTACACTGTGTGTTAACCAACCGGCATTTAAATAAAAATTTAGAAAAATAACACAGGAAGAGATCAGTTCTCATTTCTGCCCTGCACATTGAATCAGTCCCAAGAGGCAAGATTCTGCATTTTGTCTTTCAGTTTGGCTTTCTGTTAGAGCACTGTTTATTTGTCCCTGCAAATAATCTCTACGAGGAGCAGTATTCCCACCTGTGTCCCTATTTCTCAGAGAGCGTCCTGACAGCTCATAGTTCGTAGTTGGTGGGTTCATCTCAGGGATGACGAGGTCAATCAACCTCATCTGAAAACCACAATTTACAACTCAGAGTGAACAAACATCGGTGTCTGTAGTAAACATCCCATAGAAAACCATATTCGACCTCAAGGCTCAAATCAACAATTCTTAGAATTTTTTTTTTTAATGATAGCATTACAAGAACTCTCTTTGCCTTTTGAGTAAAGACTGACTCACCCTTCTGATGGTGAGATAAAATAGGATTTAACAAAGTTCCCTCGGCTTTTCCTTTGGATCTAAACAAAGGCTCTTTCAAAGAAGTAGCGTCGGTATCCTCGTTCTCTCCAGATTTGGATTTCTTTTTCATTGAGGTGACTTTAAAACAATATATATTTTTACTTCTATGGCGTATATATATAGCATACGGGTAGAGTTTACAAAATATAGCATGTGATGGTGACTTTAACAAAGGATAGGAAAGATAGGAGGGATATTAGAAAGTTATCTCCATGGTACGAGGTAAAAATGTAAGCAGGTGTATCCTGTCATTCACCTGGCACTTTGAAGGCTGTCAGCTCCTGGAACTATGAGTTGAGGACACAAGTGACAAGCAGGGGCTGATGGGGAAGGTTTCATGGTCATCCTCAGATAGGACAGATGAAACCTGGGGAAGGAGTGGAATGACATACACAGGGAGGGTACAGTGGGCAGACAAAACCGATGAGGACAGAGGTCCAAGGGACACCGCTAGTCAGAGGTGAGCAGAAGAGAAACCAACCATGCGAGCCAAGCAAGCCAACGGCCATGTCAACAAGGAGGACATGGTTTCACGGTGAAGGTCTCAAAGCCGCCAGATGAGGCATCCGTTTCAGGAAGGAGGGGATCCTTTGAGGGTTTGGTAGGAAGTCTGTGTCAGGAGGGAGGAGAGGGGGAAAGCCAGACCAAGGGGTGACTGACAGGTGAGGCGTGCACAGTCAGCAGGGAGCCCCCCCCGCCCCGCCCCGTAGCACAGCAATAACCTGTAGGAACAAGTTAGGGCAGGCAACGCTAGGTAAAGTTTGAACAAAGGAAACGGTGGGTTTTCAGTTGTTTGTAGTTGTTTTGGTTTGTTTTTAACAGGGAGGAGATGCGAGCCCGATTTTCAACAGTGGAAGGGTCAAAGAGAGAGGAAGAGAATGAAGGTATAGGAGCTTACCAAAAAAAAAAAGTGAAGGGATCATTGATGGAGCTGGGTCTCCCTCAGGGTAGCAGAAGGGGATGGCCGGGGCCATGAGAAGAGGATCCTGCTTAGCTTTGGACAGGAGATCCTCCAAGAACCAGTGAAGCCAGGAGAAGAAGTACAGGGGTTTCTAGAAGATAGGATGAGAGCTTAGATTCTCTGTGTGGCCACTGTGAAACTTGACATACATCACCTAAGTATGTCTTCTGTTTCTGGAAAAAGGCCGACAGTAATAAATCCTGATTGATCATCATTGCTCTCAAAGTAAGTCACACGAAAATTGAAATACACCCTTCCCATAAAAGATACCCTCCATAAGGCAGTTAAAAAATAAATAAATAAAAGGAAAGGACCCTAATGGCTATAATATTCCCATAAGATACATCTTTGTATCCAAAGATATATGCCAACTTCTTGTTTAATTTTGCTATAAAATATCTGAATGGGACCTGCTCAGTGAACCTAATTCAAATCAGACAGAAATTTGACCTTCCTTCTCAGAGAGGTCACATACAAGGTTATGCAACAGTCAGCCCAGGGCCAGTAGAGTCCTCCCTTCGGCTCCACCCTTCTCACCTCCAGTGTGGGAGAGCCTAGGGCTGTTTCCGGGGACCATCGGGACAGAAGGGGAGAAAGCTCACCGCAGAGGGCACCAACCAAAGTGAAAACATCTACACATTAGCAACAACGTTTGGAGCGAAGAATAAAAAAGGAAGGGCATGTTCCTTTAGGCGATCTCTATCCAGGGCTCTTGGACCTGAAATTTCTGACCTGAGATTGCTGACTGAAAGGGAAGAGGAAAGAGGCCTGGGCCTTTGAAGGAGGGTGTCTTTGTTGTGGTGAGCGCTAAGACAATGGCAGATGTGGCAAAGACTGTGTTTGTATGGGCTGCGATTTTATTTTCTCTTTGATCATTGAATTATACAAGTAATGCCCTCATAATCACAAAATCCAAATTACAGGTGTGTATCAAGCAGAGGTCAACCACCCCCCAAACGCCTGTCATCGTTCTATCACCCTGCCTGCATTCGAGCATAAAAAGGGGATTTCTTTACCTTTCTGAGTTTCTCTGTCTGTGCATTTACAAGCAAGTCTCCCCCCATGACTATCCTTCTCCAGGTCGATTTTTTTCATTTTGTTGTGTATTGTGGATATCTTTCCATGCCGCTGGGCACGGATTCTTCCTCCTGCTTCGTGACAGCTGCAGAAAGATCCCACTTTCCCATAGCATCATTTATTTGGTCATTGGGCCAAAAGAGAAACATTCACACCTACCTCAAGATTGTTACCACATCAAAACCACAGTAAACATCTTCGTACACACGTCTTTGCACTCTTGTTTTTTCTTAAACACTTAGGAGGGAAGGCAAATCACTGGGTCAAAGGGCGTGTGCATTTTCAGTTTTGATAGTAATTTCCAGTTTTGATAGTAATTTCCAGTTTGCCCTCTCGAGAAAAAAAAAAAAAAAAGGCCATACTATTGTATCCTCCTACCGAAAAGTCTTTTGTTTTTAATGTTTTTTTTTTCCCTCGTACCCTAGGCAATACTGAGTGTTAATAATCCTGAAATAGTTCCTCACTCATTGATGAAGGAACTCACTTTGAACAGCAATACAGAGACATCGGGAGAGTTTACCCCTCTGGAAAAGCAGGAGGGGAAATCATCTGTTGGGACTGAAGAGAGAGAGATGGAAGAATATTTGAGGACGAGGAAAACTTTAAGGGACAGCCCCTTGGATGAAGAGGGATGGGAGCTGACCCAAAATGTCTAAGCAGCTGTATTGCCCAGAGGACATTGGGGGTGGGGGGCAAGGAGCCTAGATGAATTTCACGTTGGAATCACTCGGGGTGGTGTTAACAGTGAGTCAATAGGTGAGAAAAAGAAACTTCTCATGCTTGAGTCATGACCTGGAGCTTTAGAGCGGGCACCAAGAGAAGTAAGTCAAGGAGGAGGGATGAGAGGGCAGAAAAAGGCCAAAGGTTGAAAAGATCACAGGTGATGGCGTGCCTGGGTGGCTCAGTTGTGTGTCTGCCTTTGGCTCAGGTCATGATCCCAGGCTCCTGGGACTCAAGTCCCACACTGGGCTCCCTGCCCAGCAGGGAGCCTGCTTCTCCCTCTCCCTCTACTGCTCCCCTCCTCCTTGTGCTCTCTCACTCTTTCTGTGGAATAAATAAAATCTTAAAAAAAAAAAAGATCATAGATGGGTTACCCTTGGGTCTGAGGCAAGGTTGGGGGACAGTGACAGGACTGGAGCTGGTGTTCAGATGGCGGGTGATGATCACAGAGGGACAGTTCTCTGGGCCAGCCACTGGCTCCGAGGAGATGTGGGAAGCAGAGCAGGTGCTAAGGCGATATCGAGTCAAAGGCCACCAGCCGGCAGCTCACAAAGTAGGACCAGGGATGGCAAGACAGGCTGGAGCCAGATGTCATGGGCCTCAAGGAATGTGCGTGAATGGAGGAATGATCCAGAGGTTGATGGAAGGTGGTTGATGGGAGACAGGCAGTGGTGAGGTCCCTGGAGGCAAAAGCTGGTTGAGGGAGGCCTAGGTCAAGGGGTCGATAGGTGACTGTGGCACACCTGTCCTACCAAGGAGGAAGCTCCCTCTTGGATGAGTAGTGTTCGGGGGAAAAATCTGCTGCTCTGAGGTCATCAGGTAATGGCATATTCTATGGGGCACAGAGGAAGTGGGGGTAGGGGGACAAGAGTTGATTAGGATAGCCAATGAGCACTTTAGGGACCCCGAAATGATTGAATGGGGATCAAGGGGTTTAGGGATCAGCGCATCAGAATTTAGATGGAAGGAAGGGACAGTCCACCTGGAGCTTCCAAGTGAAGGTGTCCTGGTTACCCGCTCTGGCTCTGTTGCCCGGATGTGTGAAGTGAGACAGTTGAAACTGTCCATTCTGGAGAAGGGCTGAGGGACCATGCTCCTGGCCACACATTCATTCATCCATGTCCCAGCCCCTCCACCAACCAGCCCCACAACCTTGCAGAAGTTACCTACACTCCCTAAGCCTCTATTTTGTCCCTTCAGGAATGAGAGTAATCATAGTATTTAACTCATGGCGTTATTTTGAGGAGTCAATGAAATATTGCATTTTTTTAAGATTTTATTTATTAACTTGACAGAGAGGTAGAAAGGCAGGCAGTGGGGGAGGGAGAAGTAGGCTTCCTGCTGAGCAGAGAGCCCAATGCGGGGCTCCGTCCCAGGACCCTGAGATCATGACCTGAACTGAAGGCAGAGGCTTTAACCCACTGAGCCACCCAGGCGCCCTCAAAATATTGCATTTTAAACAGGAAGCGTTTGTTACTGGCCCACAGCAAGTACGCAACAAATGACAGCTAAAATGACTCACAGTGTGGACGGCTTAAATGTATAGATCCATTTTAGAGAAGCAAATCATCACAATACTGTAAATGCTAAGTCTTTACAAAGCACATCGAATATCTGGACAATCTCTCAATACACAGACAGAACTTTCTTATGCGGATACAAGCAGAGATCCTAGTTTAAAAAAAAAAAAAAAAAACTCCATGATTTTCATGGTTTCGCTCACACAGAATCAAATACAGAAATCCATACTTTGAATTTCTTCAAATGCAAACTTGTTTCTGTCCTATACAGGGAGATACTGAAGTTGTTGTCATCATTGGGTTTAGGCTCACATCTCACTTTTTTTTAAACAAGACCAGATTTTGTCAGATAAGAACAGTTGGGGACCTTTTATCTCCAAACTAATCATAAAGGTATCAAGCCTACGTGTGTTAGATGTTCAAAGTTACCCCCCACAGATTGGTTTGTGGAGGATTTTATGAAGCTGCCCCTACATCATATTTCTTCCCCACCTGTACTTGAAAGGGACAAATCCCATCTAGCTCACCATTCCCTTCCCCACACTGTGTTCCCCAGGTTTCCAGGGGGAAATCGCCAGAGACGAGGCCTGAGCCATAGATCTAGCACACACAGCTATGTTTGAGTAAGGGTGAGAAATAAAGATTCGGGCCATATCCTCATATTTACAATCATCCTTTCTCATACTTCACAAGAAGGCATTGCCCGCCACCGGTTCCTAACGTTTTCAGGCTTCCCTTTTTGATGGGTCAGGCGTTTTGTTTCCTTTGGGGTGTTTTAATACATGGATATAATCACTGAAACAGATATGTCATTTGGGCTAAGAAGTTGCTGTCATCTACATAAGCTTAAAGGGAGTTGTAGTATTTTATGGTGAACCACTTCCTTGCCTGACCTCTTTTAATGCATGGGATAGTGATTTCACTGAGCGAATTTGTCAGCACCTGCCAATACCCCGCCGGTCACTGGAGCATTCTGTAACCAAGCCACTGAGGCAGTAAACAACAAAAGAACCGGAAGTAATCTCTTGCCCACCAAAGACCCACTGAGCTGCCATAATTTATAGCTCCTATAAAGACCCTTCCAGTCCTGGCTTCTTCCCTTCTTTAAAGTCTTGGCTACTTTCTCAGTTGTAACCGGGTAGGGCTGGGGAAATCGGAGGACCCTGGGGGTATTACATGCCAGAGCCATACTCCAAAGACTCAAGAGAATCCCCCACAATGATTTTCCCCCAAACCATTCCCCCACTGGCTCAGTGTTTCTCCAACATTCCCCTTCCCCACATTGCCTTCAAGATTTTTGCCTTTTCTTGGGGCGCCTGGGTGGCTCGGTGGGTTAAAGCCTCTGCCTTCGGCTCAGGCCATGATCCCAGGGTCCTGGGATGGAGCACCGAATCGGGCTCTCTGCTCAGCAGGGAGCCTGCTTCCTCCTCTCTCTCTGCCTGCCTCTCTGCCTACTTGTGATCTCTGTCTGTCCAATAAATAAATAAAATCTTTAAAAATAAAAGATTTTTGCCTTTTCTATATACCACCTGTACCATGTTTTACCAAATCCCTTCCTCCATTATTTGGCAATACCTTCCCACCCCATCCTGACCTTAACCAAAGCTCTATAGAGTAGGGAAAGTTGGGGCCTCCTGAATCCCCCTTATCCCTTGTCAGATTCTATCACAGTCACAAAAACTAACGCACATGGCAGGGGTGGGGGTGGGCTCTGTAAATAGTGGCAAATCAGGTAAATCTCTCAACACCGCTAAAAGAGCACAATGACCTTCCCTTTCCTTCTTTTGCCCAGTGTGGGTTGCAAAAGCCCTGGAGTTGATGGTGCCCATGTTAGGACTGGTAACCTATGAACCCACAAGTGTCTCCCTTCCTAATTATCTGAGGAGACAGAGTTGGTCTTTGCTTTATTTATCTTCAGCTAGGCTAAAAAGTATATAATGGCCTCCTTTGCATGCCTCCCATCTACTCCTTCCAGATTTACACACATACACACACACACACACACACACACACACACACACACAATTTTTAAAGGGTCACAGCAATTTTTTTTAAAGTGTGAGACTAAGAAACTTGCTATTAAGGTAAGGCAGAGCTGTTCTCCCCTGCAGCTCGCACTGTTTGCCTTGCTAATCAAGCCAAGCTAGGAAATAACTCAAAGCACAAGTTCAACCTCTTCATGAGCCAAATTCATCAGCTGAAGGCCAAAAATCCGTGTTCATATTTGCTGACACTATTTAGACAGCTTATGTAACAACAATCAACCCAGCTGGGTAGATGGGCTTATCGTGATTATTATAACCCCCTTGGTTCAGAAAATTTTAGATTAAAAAGGAATTTTAAATTAAAACAACTATCCGTCTGCAGGTTTGCAGAGCAACTCGAAAATCCCCAAGCCCCAAACATACTCACGAATGACATATTTGCATGATCTACCCACTCTTTTCATCTCCCAGCATTAATAACACTTAGCAAGCACGGACAGGAGTTTGCCCACGGGAAAATACACTTAAGTTTCCTTCGATACGCAAACTGATAACTTCACCTAAATGTCATAAGAGTGGTTATGAAACTCATTTTTTATCTTGCATCCACTGTACCCAGTAAAGTGACCTTCCCTCTATGTGAACTCATGAATGTCCACTGTAGTAAGAAAGAGCCAGAGATTGTGAAGCTGAACTATTGCCCTGGAGTATGGCTAGCCCATCATGGGCACTAAGCAATGGCGACCATTATCAAATTCAACAAACACTCAACAGAAATGTGAGAGATGGTGTGATCAAGCAGACATTTAACTGAGCTTGGAGTGGGTCATGTTGCAGGGGGTGGGTATTGAGACGTTGATGTATGGACCTTGCAGGGAGACAAGAGTTCTGCCCGGATGCCCCTGGGAGGCAATGGTGGGGGTGGCCAACCCAGTGCCTCTAGAACATCCTTCCATGCCTGAGGGTGCTCCAGGTTACACGCAGGGACACCCTGCCCTCTGTTCTTCTTGTCCCTCAGGCTCAAGTTCCTTCCATGGGTAACTGCATGTATAGCAACCCTTAATCATTTAAGTGAAGGATTCCTGATTGTGCCCCAAGACTTTGCCAAGCCCCACACAAACGGGAAATCTACACCTTTGTCCCCTGCTTTTCAACAGCCACGGGACACCCATAAGCTTCCCCAAACAGAAGTTAAGGTGCCCCACGTTCACAGGAGTGGCGCTAAAACTGAAAGAGAAAGCCAGGGCACCTATATTTGGGTAGGATTAAATGGTTGAGAAACTCTCACCGGTGATCATGAGATTTGGATTCTAGACCTGACTCCACTCTCTCTTGTACTGGGCAAGACCCTTTACTTTTCTGAGCTGTCTTTCTGCATTGGAAAATACTGTTTCCTCCTAGCTCTTAGTTTGTCAGAATTGAAACTTACCCATTTTGATTATTTCCATTGTACCGTATTGGCCATTTAATTCAATAAACCTGTGTTCATTGTCGCGCATCTTTTTCTAAAGATGTCATCCCTTCGTACATTCCATAGGATATATCTGCTCCCACTTTGTTCTAGCAATGGAAGTTTCAAGTTTATTTTTTAAGGCACCGAACTTGCGTCTTGCAACAACTCCTAAGCCTGGTGCGTAAAGGAAGGTGGCAAGAAACGAAAAGAAAAATGAAATTCTCGAAACCAGAGTATGATTTAATGTCCCCCATACCGGAAGACTTCACACCTACTTTCTGGTTTTTCTCCTGAAAACTTAGCTTCATCACGCACTCCAACTTCAGATGCCTCTGCCTAGCCTCCAAGGACCTGGACACGTAGCCGTGGCTCTCAATCCCCCCCATCCATTAAGAATCAGGCAGAACCGGGACTGTGAAGTCCTTTCTAGACTTTTAGGTCCCAGTTGTGACCCTCTTTAAGTAGCACTATGTAGTGGCCAAAATCAACACAAAGCCAAAAGCGTGATCTAAGTTGGCTTATCTATTCCTGAGTCAGGACTAACTCATGCCAGATAGCTTCTCCTGAATTTTAAGTCTCCCAAATTCTCAGGAAGTTCCCCACTCTGTGCTCCTTCCTATTTATTTCCCATTTCCTATTTGCTCCTTCCTTTATTATTTCCTGTCATGCCAAGCTCATTTTTTAGCTTATTCATTCCCTCCTCAGTGTGTCTGGCTCATGCTTCTGAGCCTGCTGAAACGCCCACTCAATGGCTTTCACCCACCCAGCCCCGAGCCCATGGCACACGCAATAATCTGTTTCACCCTGCACATTTGCCTCTTCTAGGACAATCTCCTTCCTTCCTCCCTCCCTTCCCTCATGCTTTTCTTTTTATATAAAATTGACAAAGAAAATTCTAAGAAATACATTGTAAAACGATTCCCCTCTTTGAGCTCATTAAGTTGGCCATTTCTTCATCACCTCACATATTTACCTTTTTTTAAATTTATGAGAACACTTAAACTCTACTCCCAAGGAATTTTAATTATCCAATACAGTGTTATCATCAACAACCACATTATGCATGAGATCCTCAGAACTTACTCATTTTATAAATGAAAGATTGTACCTTTTTGCCAGCATCTTATTTCCCCCACTCTAAGCCCCTGGCAATTGCCTTTCTATTCTGTTTCTATGAGTTAGAATTTTTTTCCCCCTAATTCCACATATGAGTAATAACATGCAATATTTGTCTTTCTTTTGTGGCTTATTTCACTCAGCATACTTAACACCCTCCAAGTCTATCCATGTTGTCCCAAGTAGCAAAATCTTATTTTATGGTTGCATAATATTCCAGTGTGTGTGTGTGTGTGTGTGTGTGTGTGTGTGTGTACACATCTTTTTTTAAAAAAGATTTTATTTATTTATTTGACAGAGAGAAATCACAAGTAGGCAGAGAGGCAGTCAGAGAGAGAGAGAGAGAGAGAGAGAGAGAGAGAGAGATAGGAGGAATCAGGCTCCCTGCCGAGCAGAGAGCCCAATGCAGGGCTTGATCCCAGGACACTGGGATCATGATCTGAGCCAAAGATCATGATCCCAGCGTCCTGGGATCAAGCACTGCCCCACTGAGCCACCCAGGAGCCCAGTACACATCTTCTTTATCCATTCATCTTTGGTGGACACTTGGGTTGCTTCTGTATCTTGACTGTCGTACAATGCTACAGTAAACATAGGAGTGCATGTCTTTCTCAGGGCTTTTGTTTTCTTTGGGTAAATACCCAGTAGTGGAATTACTGGCTCATATAGTTCTGTTTTCAACTTTTGAGTAACTTCCATACTGTTTCTTCCTGTGGCTGTACCAATTTATGTTCTCACCCAGAGTGCACGAGGATTCTCTTTCTCCACATCTTCCCCAACACTTACTTCTGAGTCTAGCCATTCTGACAGGTGTAAGGTGTTATCTCATTGTGGTTTGATTTGCATTTCCCTGAGGACTTAGGACAGTGTTTCTTAAAGAGTGCTCCCTATCCCTCCTGGTGTGTGATAAAAACTGCAGATTCCAAACACCCAAGCTAGACTTCCTGATTCAGAATTTCTGGAGGGGTGAGGTCCAGGAAGCATTTGTTCAACAAGTTTCCCTGATGATTCTAGGCATAATTTGAAATTCACTGCTCTTTCACCAACTCACATTTAATTTTAAGATTTATTTACCTATTTATTCGACAGAGAGAGACACAGCGAGAGAGGGAACACAAGCAGGGGTAGTGGGAGAGGGAAAAGCAGGCTTCCCACTGAGCAGGGAGCCCGATTTGGGGCTGAGTCCTGGGATCATGACCTGAGCCAAAGGCAGATGCTTAATAACTGAGCCATCCAGGGACCCGTCGCGTTTAATTTTTAAGGATAAAGCAAGACTGTAAGGGGGGGGGGATTAGCTGGGCGGGGAGACCGCTATTCAAAAGTCTATCGTGGCATCAGGCAGAGCAGGAGCTGCCGGTCTTGGAGAGGAATCAGTCCGGCCACCCACGCCCAGGCCCCCTGAGACCACTAAAAAGTCGGGGAGTCAGCCCTTCAAACCCCAACCGGCGTCGTCACAAAGCCCGGGAAGGGAGGGACAGCCCTTCCCGGCAACCCAAACTCCGACGCTCCAGAGCGCCCCTGAACGTGAGGGTCCAGGCGGCCTCTCCTCTCCGGTTACCACCGGCAACAGCGGCCGGGTCCCAAAGTCGGCGTGGCGCAGATAGGCGGAACTTCCGGCTCTGGAAACCAGTGCGCATGCGGCAGTTGGCCGGTTACACTCTACTTCCTGTCGCGTGATCGTGAGGGCCAATAAAAGTGCAGCACTTAGGGCCACGTGCCTCCGTTCCCATTAGCAACCGGAGGCTTCTAAACAAGTTGCCCTCCCTCCGCATCTTCTGCGGCCCAACCACCCGCGGCGACCCGGGGCTTGGCGGGGCTCCGTCTGGCCTCTCGGGCTCCTCTAGGCTGCGACTCTCGCCGCCGCCATGGTGAGTAGCCGGCCGGGAGCGACAGCGCGCGGAGGAGATGCAGAGCGGGGCCGAGGGAGGGCGTGGCTGCGTGAGCCCGCTCATGGGTCTCCCGGCTGGTCCCCAGACTTCAGTTAACCTCGGCCGCAGCCCCTCCTGCATAGGAGCAGCCTCTCTCCGTCGCGTGGCGCCGCGTCCTTCCTCGCTCCCGCCTGGGACCAGTGGCCTAGGTCACACCTCGGAGGGAACGGCCTCCTGCAGAAGGCGCAGGGCAGGCTTCTCTGTTCCTAAAACTCCCCAAGTTTTTAAGACACACGCAGGCGCACCATTGGGCGGCATGAACAGTTATGTATGATAACGAGTTGAGGAGGGAGAACGTGATGGAATCTGGCTTTCGGGTGTGAGAGCGACATTAAGAGTCCACACCGTCCACTTGACAGCCCAGGACACTTGAATGATTTATTTTGACCTGTTCAGAAGAGGCTAGTTGTCCCGTGTGCTAAAATATATACATTCATCCTTCCAGCGGTTATAGGATGTCAGCTTAAATAGGAGCCTTACTTAGAGCAGTGCACGGTGTTCAGAAAAAGGGCTGAAACCAGAGTTGGGGCACCATTGAAATGGGCCACTGAAACACATCAGCAATGAAATGAATTTAACATTGTGGGTCAGCTGTACTCAAATTAAAAAATAAGTAAAAGCTCCCAGGTGATCATAAAAATAAAAGAAGTTGCTAGTGAGCTTTACAAAAGCAATTTGAGCAGCATATGGGTTTAAGGACTAGGGGATAGCATGGGGATTGCCACAGTAGAATGGACATGGAGAAATGCAAGGGTAGCTATAGGGATTCTCAGGTTTGAGGTTTTTTGGGTTTTTTTTTAAGCATGAATAAAGTTTATATATATATATAGCCTTCCCCATAGTCCGAAGGAAGAAGAAACCTGTAGAATGTTGAGAGGGGAAAATAATTGGTTAATCAAGTCCTCCAGGAGTCTGAAAGAGAACCAATTAAGGCATGATGAAGAAGTGACCTTCAAAAGGAAGAATGCTTTTAAGTGCATCTGTTGGCACATATCTATTGCTTGGAGGCACTGTGCTTAGTACTGGGGACGGGGTTACCTCGGGGAACAGGGTGGGCAGGGTCCTGGCCTTTAGAGACATATGTCCTAAGGAAATCGAGTCTGCAGAGAGGAGGTGTGTGGCTGCAGAAGGGCCACCGTGAGCAACTTGGGAGTTGAAGGAGATCATGCCTGATTGTTAGCCTTGGTGTTGGAGGCATCCCAACCCTGTGTGTCCACAGTGACAAGCCTGAAAAAGGCTTGGAAGTTAGATCTTAGTCTGTCGTAGGAAGGCTATGATAAGTGATAGATCATTATTCCTAAAATAAAAGATCATTGCTGACTCATTTAGTCCCTGCATTAGATGTTCAATGGCATGATGTCCTTTTCTTTTCAGCATAGCTATAAAATGAAAACTTCATTGATTTCTAGCTCATAGTTGTCAGACTCTCTGTTGGTTTAAAATAAAGACCCAATTACTGTCTGTTTCAAAACCAAATACATTTTTTAAAGCTCTATTAGCTAGGGTAAGGTTAAGTTGGTGTAGTAGATATTAAAAAAAAAAAACAACCCACCAAAAACAAAAACAGTGGCGTAAAGAATGCAGAAGTGTATTTTGCTCACTTAACAACCATCTCACGAGTCATCTGAGGTCTGTAGGTCAGTGCTGCTCCACAAAATCAGGAATGCCAGTCTCTTTCATCCTGCTATCTGCCCGACCCCTCCAGAGAAATAGGTGTGACAAAGACATACCACAACAGAAGGCTCAGGCTTTGAAGATGGCCCACGTCTCTTCTGCTCACATCCATTACTGAGCAGTAGTCACGTGGCCAGACCTGGTTGCAGGAAGAGCTGGGAAGCATCATCTAGTTGGGCAGTCATTTACCCAGGGAGAAGGGAAGAGCAAAATTTGGTGGACATCTAGCAATCACTACACCTGGATATCTTGTATATTTTCATTGTTGGTTCCTTCATCACATCTTCAAGACTAACAATTACTTCTCTCTCTTTTAGGCAGAGTTGGGCCTAAACGAGCACCATCAAAATGAAGTTATCAACTACATGCGTTTTGCTCGTTCAAAAAGAGGTCTGAGACTCAAAACTGTAGATTCCTGCTTCCAAGACCTCAAGGAGAGCAGGTATCAGAGGACTTTAAGGAAACCCAGAGGGAAACATGGATCCTTTCTGGGAGCCATAGTGGGAATGCTGTAGCAGAGACCATACAGACCATGGCTGGGATTACCGTGGTCAGTTACTCACTGAGAGTAGCTACACCACGCCTTGTGGATGTGGGAAATTCAAGAAAGTGGGTTGTGGTGAGAGGAATTTATTACTAGACATACACCCGTGATAATTATGAGATTGCAAAGTTTCAGAAGAGCCCTTAGGAAGTAGTGAAATGCATGTAGGTTAGTGATCACTTTGCTGTATTAAAGATCCCAGAACTTTAATTACCGGAGTTATTAATGAAAGGATTAGAGCCATAAGCCATGACAGTCTGCAAGAAAACCCCTACGTAGTTCCTATTGAAGAATTAGAAGGGGGTAAAACAGCAGAAAACCCTGAAAAGCCATTAACTAACAGAAATTCTTAATAGATGATAACTAGTTGGGTTGAACCCGTCATGGAATATAATGAAGTCCATAAAAAATGCATGTTTTATCTAGAGAAAAACAGGGGAATCAACAAAAGAAAAGGACTAAGTAATAAAGAGACATACGACTACTTGGGGGTCAGACTTTGGCACAGTTAAATGTCCGATGAGGTGGAAATGCACAAGGCCTCCACGTGAGTGCTGAGTGTCACAAAGCCGTGCTCCGCACTCGGTAGCAGACAGTGTCAGCTCTAGGCCACTACCGAATATAATCTGGTCGGCTGGTTTCCTAACCCCCAGCTGATGAAAGCTGCAGGCTCACTGGCCCAGCTATGAGTCAGAAGAAGTACTTCAGTACTCACTTTATACATCGAGTACCTTAATTGTTCATAGTCATGAACTTGGGTTGCCAAAAAAAAAAAAAAAGTTGAAGCAGATTTGGTATGTTCCATTAAAGAATACAGGAAGATTGTTGATATATTGAATAAGGACTTTCATCAAAAATAGTTAAAGTTTTGGGTTTTTTTTAGACTGGTTAAAATCAGGCTAAAGGAAACGCTGAAGAATGGTAAATCAAATACTGTTCACTTGGGTATAGTATAACTCTGATAAGATTTTGTGGTCCCTGTCTTCATTATGTCCTTCTGGAAGTGAGGAAGAAAAACTGGGGCTGGGGGCCTTGCTCCTTATTCCCTGAGCGGCTGGGAGTGGGTCAGAAGCAGGTGCAGGGCAGGGTAGGGTGGGACTTGGTGGGGGTGGGCGGGGAGGGGAGAGGCCCTCTTACTGCTGAACTTCCCTTGGAAGTAGGAGCCATGTGCAGACACTTTCTCAGGATTCAGCTGTCAGGCATGTTAACTGAGATTGCTGGAAATGCATGTGGGGCTGAGTCACCCCACTCCCCGCAGGACCAGCGGCATACCACCTCCGAGCCTGTGTTCCCATCTGTAAAGTGAGGGGATTGAAGAACATGGTTCTGAACTTCCCTCCCACGTTCCATAGTGTAATGGTTAGCACTCTGGACTCTGAACCCCCCTCCAAACCCAAACACTGTCTGTGCAAGAGTAGGTTTAATGCTACTGGTGATGTGATGAGTGGTCAGTGCTCAGAGGAGCTTTTTTTTTTCTTTTTAATTCAATTAATTAACATATTGTATTCAGAGGTATTCATATTCAGTTTCATAGGTAGAGGTCAGTGATTCATCAGTTGCACATAACCCCCAGTGGTCATTACATCATGAATCATGAGCCCTCCTTAATCCCCATCACCCAGTTACCCCCTCCCTCACCCATCACCCCTCCAGCTACCCTCAGTTTGTTTCCTGTGGTTAAGAGTCCATTATAATTTGTCTCCCTCTCTGATTCCATCTTGTTTTATTTTTTCCTCTCTTCCACTGCGATCCTCTGTTTTGTTTCTTAAATTCCCCATATGAGTGAAATCATATGGTAATTGTCATTCTCAGAGGAGCTTTAACTAAGAGAAGTCGGTTTCTTTTTCATTGGGGCCTAAATGCTAGGAGAAGCAACATGTAATTGACCGTTGATTTTCTTACAGTCATTTACTCTCATGTGGGTAGTTCATGCAATTATTGAAATGCTAAACAAATAATAGAAAGAAAAGAGAAACTACACCTTCCGGGTGACTTTTGAAACCACTAAATGGGCTAAAACTAATTTTAGCAGAGATTAAAGTAGAAAAAATTTTAAACTGAAAAACTAAAGAAAAACATAAATGTTTGGGGGACTGTTTGCAAGCATGGACTTCGTAGTAGAGGATGTGCTCATCCACTGCGTGGTCATTTAAGTAGACTCAAAGATTACCTGAGCTTAGAAGAAAACTAACTGAGCTTGAGTTATTTTTAGTGTGTCTTATTAAGAAAGAAGATCGCTCCCAGAGAGACTTCCACTATAACCCTTGAACCCTTCCGATGACGTGAATGTGGGTTTCTTAATTTTGTTGTATTTCGTAAATGGTCTGGGTTGTTTCTCCTGAAGCCTGAGACTGTGGCTGTTTTTCAGGCTAGTGGAGGAGACCTTCACTGTAGATGAGGTCTCCGAGGTCCTGAGTGGGCTGCAGGCTGTGGTCTACAGCGAGGTGGAGTCTGAGCTCATCAACACAGCCCACACCAATGTCCTGCTCCTGCGGCAGCTCTTCTCCCAGGCTGAGAAGTGGTACCTCAAGCTACAGACCGATATCTCTGAACTTGAAAACAGGTACCCACATCTGTACCTGCAGTTAGGGTAGGAGGGGCCCAGGCAGGATCTCAAAAGTTAGCGAATGCCTTTGCCACTTCTTAAGACCGGCGTGTGAGAAAGTCTGGGGGGAGCAGCAGTGAAGCATCCGGTCACCGAGTGGTCTCTTATGTGCAGAATGCTGGAATATTCCAGTTCAGTCCATGTGGCTTAGATTCCCAGCCATTAGTAACTATTTTGGATATGGTAAAGTTTCCTTCATGGTGCTCTGCCCTCCTGCCGTGTTGTAGTAGATTGGGACCCGTGATTTTATTCTTCTGGGTGTGGGTCCAGATCTAGTCTAAATGAACTTTTTTTTTCATATTTGTTTTGATCTTCAAGAGAATTATTGGAACAAGTTGCAGAATTTGAAAAAGCAGAATTTACATCTTCCAATAAAAAGGTAATTTTTGGTCATTCTAAGTTCATTTCTGAACAGCCAGTGTTTCAGATCCTGAAGTTGCACAGAGCAGTCAGGGGTGAAAGTGAAAACCATCAAGGAAGAGCCTTCAGTTCAAGAGCAAACCTCACAGATTGCCTTGTATTTTCAGGCAAAAAAAGGAACAGTTTGGAAGGAACTCTGGAAACCCGCTTCAGTCTCCTCTTGCTCACTTGTGTGTGCTCTCTCTGTCTCTCTCACTCTCTCTCTCTCTCTCTCTCTCTCTCACACACACACACACACACACACACACACAGAATCCCTGCAGTCCATCTTACTCCCCGCCCTATAAACTCTTCACTTGGTTGACGCTCAGCGCGGGCGTCGGTCCTGGCCCTTTCTCTCCCGCCGGTGACCTTGAACAGGTTGCCTCTGTCGCTGAGCCCTGTTTTCCCCATCTGTTAAGTGGACACAATCCTCGCAATGACTCTTGACCTGCTTCTCTTTTTAGAGAAGCATCATCGTTTGCAGTGACCACCTCACACGGCGTCGGGCGGGCGCCCCGCAAACACTCCCTGGTGTCCGAGCGAGAGAAACGGTGCTCACATGAGCCCATGAACAGACACGTACAACACAATTTTCCAGTGATTCACTTGGAACATAATTCTGGCTAAGAAATGTCTGGGCCGGAGGGCGTGGATTCACCTGTTTTTAATGTGTATTGCTGAAGGGCCGCGGTATTTGCGGCAAGTTTCTCCTCGCCCGCGGCGTAGCCACACATGACCGTTTTCCCCGACGCGGGTTCAGGCAGAAGTCTGTTTCATCCCCCACATGTTAAAACTCCTGTCCCTAGAGGCTGGCGTCTGTATCTGCTCTAGCTTCCAGCACCTTCCGTCCTGCCTTTCTTCCCTCCTTTCCCTTCCATCTGAATTTATTTCAAAGGATATGGGGAGGACGGGTTCCCTCACATCCCTAATCTGTTTGGGGCACCGCAGAGCAGGCACTGTCCTTGTCACTGGGGTGTAGCAGAGAACCAGACCTACAAAAACCCCCGCCCTGTGGAGTTGGCAACCCCATGGATATGTTTTTACAGTGTTTTTCGCTTAGAATGTGCAAGTGTTGAGTGATTACATGTGATTTTGGTTTGGTTTCTATATTTTGTGTCAGCCCGTCATAGAGACCATGAAGCCCAAACTCGCTCCACTTAATGAGGGCGGAAGCACGGAACTCCTGAACAAGGTAATGTCCTCGTGGCAAGAAAGCCAGACCCTCTCCCTCGGCCCTCTCATGGCCTGCACAACTGGAGGGTGGAGAAACTGAGGGAGGAGGTGGCGGATTCGGGCTGTGGTCCACTGAGGGTAATCAGTCCACTATAGTTGTTCTGCTTCGTGGTGCCATGGGCCAGAAGAGGGCACTCACCTTCCAGAAAGTCTGAAGCAGCTCTTAATTTCATCGTTTTGTGATGACACGAAGGGCATGGCATTTTGGACAGTGTTTTATTAATGGACATTTGAAGTTTATGATCTACAATAGCAAGGATGGGGTTTTGAATTAGGAGTTTTATAAAAGTTAAATACCAATATACAAGTATTTGTCACAGCTCCTGCATTCTCAACATTGTGCTAGATGTTATTAGATAAAAAGCAGTATAATACTGAGTCTTTTGTCCTCAGAAACCTTATCGTTTCATTGAGCAGGGAGAATTAATATTTTGGAAGCGGGATTGCTACCCGTGTGCCCAGGGTGGCTGAGAAGAAACACTTCACGAGGATATGAGCAATAGAGGACAGACTTTGGAGGGAGGTGGTCCCTGAGCTGGGCTGAAGGCTGAAGACGGATGAAATTGTCAGAGGGAAGAACGGGAGCATGGCAGACAGGGCAGTGGCGTGGGCAGCTGTGAGAGGCAGAAAGAAGAGTGCTCTGACTTGGCACAGAGTCCGTGCTCTCTGATAGGGCCGATGTGTGTGTTGGAGCTCGGGGAGGCAGAGAGTCGACTGGGCTCACAGCTGACTCTCGTGATAGAGCTGCTTGGAGCAAAGGCCTGTGGCCTCAGGTCAGGCAGAAGCATCTAGGGTCTTGGGCAGAGTGTGGCACTGATAGAAACTGTGTTTTAGGATAAGTACCTGTGCTTATGTCAGCGTGCTGTGTCAGCTGGGAAAAGACCCAAGAGTGGCAAGATCAGCTGAGTGAGAGGTGGGACGAGAGGGCTGAGGACAGAGGCCTGAAGGGAGCCTGAGAGACCGGGGAAGAGACTTAGAGCCGCAAGTGACGCACCAGTGTGGAGACCAGTGGGCTGGGTGGGACGAGAATCGCACCAGCAACCAGAACACACAGGTGTTCAAGCTGTTCTATAATTTCAACTTAATTTTGGGGGCTCCTGGGTGCCTCAGTCAGTTAAATGGATGCCTTCGGCTCAGGTCATGATCCCAGTGTACTGTGATCAAGCCCCACATTGGGCTCTCTGCTCAACAGGGAGACTGCTTCTCCCTCTGCCTCTGCCTCTGCCTGCCTCTCTGCCTACTTGTTATCTCTCTCTGTCTCTCTCTCTGCCAAATAAACAAACAAACAAACTTAAATTTTGCAATTCAATTTTGAGGTGAAACACTTTCAAGTATTAAAAATACCACAGTTAAAATAATAAACCTGAATTGGGGCGCCTGGGTGGCTCAGTGGGTTAAAGCCTCTGCCTTCGGCTTGGGTCATGATTCCAGGGTCCTGGGATCAAGCCCCACATCAGGCTCTCTGCTCAGCAGGGAGCCTGCTTCCCTTCCTCTCTCTCTGCCTGCCTCTCTGCCTGCTTGTGATCTCTGTCTGTCAAATAAATAAATAAAATCTTAAAAAATAATAATAATAATAAACCTGAATTTACTCACAAAGGAAATTTCCAGACTTCAAGAAGAGAACGAGAAATTGAGGTCAAGGCTGAAGACCATTGAAATGCAGGTAACTGAGAAGTACTTTGACAAAAATATTGGAAGCATTGCCTACGGACTGAATATTGAATGTGTGTTGTTTAAATCTGATTATAGGCAACGCATGCATTAGATGAGAAGTCAAAGCTAGAAAGAGCACTGCAGGATTTACAGCTCGACCAGGGAAATCAAAAGGTGAGAGAAGTTTTGAAGGTAGGCAGTAATACTGTAATAGCTTTGTGACAGTGGGTCACTGCACCAATCATGGGGGTCCCTGTGTACGGCACAGAAATCCTGTCACTGTGTTGGTCACCTGAAAAGGATAGGGCATTGCGTATCAATTATACTTTAATTTTTTTAAAAAAGGTGTAATAACTTTTAGCTTTCTTTTTCACATTTTTCAAGTAGAATAAAGTTACAAACTTAATATGAAGTGTTGAGGGGCGCCTGGGTGGCTCAGTTGGGCGTCCGACTCTTGATCTCGCTCAGGTCTTGATCTCAGGGTCATGAGTTCGAGCCTTGCCTTGGGCTACACAGTGGGCTCCACAAGGGCATGGAGCTACTTAAAAAGAAGTCTTAGTTACTGTTTGTTATGGCCCTTCCCTTCCACTCCCTGAGAAGGGTGCCACTGTTGTCCTGCCTCGGGACACCCCCATCCAGGAAAGGCTGGGGTGAGGGGCATCGCCGAGGCAGGGACACAGCTCACATGTTCCCCATGTCCCCAGAGCCCCCTAGCACACAGATATGCTGAAGTTGTTTTGTTTTAAGTTCCTCCCCCTTTTACCGTGACATTGCACTTACAATGGGGGGAAAGGAAGTGAAGAAAGAAAGACTTTTTAGTTCATTGGGTGTGTATTTGGTTTTATTATACGGAACTCATTATTAGTGAAGTCAGCCTTCGGTGAGTATGACAAAAGAGAATGAATTTACGGGGTCTGCATCTTCACATCCCCCATGTCTGGCGGGGCTCGTGTGATACGCTGAAACACAGGGCTGGGTCTCCAGGCCTGTCTCGGTGGGTCAGTGAGGCTCGCTCCTGCTGTTGGAAGTTCTCACAGACAAAGTTCTGTCTCCTGTGGCCTTCCCGTCTGCACCAGATGTTGGAACAGACTTCCTGTCCCCAGGCCATGTACGTGGCTTTGCAGGGTGGCTCTGGCTTTTCCCGTGGTTGTACTGTCCTTGCCAGTGTCTGCTAAACACTCCCCAGACTTACTTTGCTCGACTTCTATTGTTAACAGTTTTTTTTATTTTTTTAAGATTTTATTTATTTGTCAGAGAGCCAAGTGAGCACAAATTGGGGGAGGAGCAGCAGGAGAGGGAGAAGCAGACTCCTCACTGAGCTGGGAGCCTGAGTGGGGCTCGATCCCAGGACCCTGAGATCATGACCTGAGCCGAAGGCAGATGCTTAACCAACGGAGCCAGCCAGGCATCCCTCTTTTTACACTTTTTTATGGAAAAATTCGAACACACAGAACAGTAGGGGGACTAGGACAATACACCCCGGGTACTTGTCACTCAGCTTTACTGATCACCAGGGCTTGGCCAGTCTGGTTCCCCATTTACCTCTTCTTCTCCCCTCCCACCATGTTTTTTTTGAAGCAGATCTCAGACATTACATCATTTCATCTGTAGATATTTTTAAAATAGGAATATTAAAAAAAAATAAAAATAGGAAGATAATTCTTAGATGACTTAAAAAAAAAAAGGAAAATAAATATGGTTTTCAATGCTATTTAAAGGACCATAGATTTATAAAACACAGAGCTACATACTTCAGAATGGCTTTCTAATTTCTCAAAAGTAAAACTGTTGCAAACATTTTTAGATAATGAACTTGTTTTTAAAGCCATTTTGGACTTTGTTCCAATTTTACTTTTCAGACTTTAGCAAAAGCAAAATGTGTACATGCTTTCACTAGCTGTGATGAAGTAAAATCTTTTTAAAAGACCAAGCTTTGCGCAGTGGCAGTATCGTAGCCAATGAGGTTTATCCGAGGCGCGATTATTGCTAATTGAAAATCTTTTTAAAAGACCAGATTTCAAAAATGAGTGAGGAATTTTGTTGGTAATACTGCTTCTCCTTCACGTTTAGCAATTAGAGACTATTTTCCTGTTTAGTAATGCAACTTTTTTCTATTACAAATTTGTCCAGTCATAGACAAGATCCAGCTGACAGAGTGTACAAACATGCCTGTCACAGTAATACAAAAAAAAAAAAAACCTTAAGATCTTATAAATTTAGCAAGTCATATAATCAGTAAGCATTGATTAGGCTCTCATATTTTAATGTAAATATTGACTAAGACATAGATTTATTAAATTTTTTATATAAACTCTGTAAGTTTATTATTTTTCCATCTATATCATTCAAAATTCTTCACCAGGATTTTTTTTTTAACCTGACTTTTCAAAAACGAAACGTGTTTGCCATCCCTACCCGGGGACATACAACCTTGTTAGACTTAAGATCGCACCTCTCTCCTGTTCCTCTTTGGAATTCAAGCAATTTGTAAATGATATTTTACATGTCTGGAGTTGAGTGACCACTGAGTGTCCGTCAGGTTCACGGGGGTCGAGGGTGAGCTGGGCACACCAGCAACCCTCTAGGAGCAGGAGCTTACCCAGGCTGGTGGGGGGCCGGGGAGTCTGGGGGCCGACGCACACACACACAACATTCCTATCACAACACCAAATCACTGTTGTACAACAGTCACCAACTGGGATGTCAACATGAAATTATGTCAGTGTGTATATCTTTCCTAGGATTTTATAAAAGCCCAAGACTTGAATGACTTGGAGAACACAGTAGCTGCTTTGAAGAGTGAGTTTCAGAAGACACTTAACGACAAGACAGAAAACCAGAAGTCCCTGGAGGAGAATCTGGCGACCGCCAAGCACGACCTACTCAGGGTTCAGGAGCAGCTGAGCATGGCTGAAAAGGTCAGGTTTGTCTGCGTGCGTCTACCTCGCTGAGGAACAGGGGTCACCGAGGGACCCACGCTAGAGGCCAGCCATAGATTTTCCTTACCTTTTCTCAGGGTATTGGCCAATATGTGTTCGAGAATTATCATTTCTGGGCATTGAGCTCCTTCTGTGTTTGACACTAAGATATCTATGATAATAAAAAATTGCCACTCCTTCCTTTGGAATGGTCAGAGACTCGGCCACGGATAGCTTATGTGAGCGGCCCTGCACCCCCATGTTGCCCGGCCCCCTACAGCCCAGCACAGGGATGGCTGACTTCTCTTGAAAGGATTCTACCCCTTGTTTTTAATTTCTATGAAATATGTAGAGAACCATGTTCTTCAGTTTAGGGATGAGACTCTTAAGCATATGGGAGCTAAAATATAACTGAACGAAAAATCCTCCTCCTAGAATACTGATACCATGTTGGGATTCTGGGGAAAGATCATGTGTATTTCACCTGAGAATTAGTTTACCATTTCAAACAGATTTCTCATTGTCCTTAGTTACATGCTGACAATGTTGCTGTTTTCTTGGGAGGAATGTATTTTTAAAATTTGCAGTCTTAATTTTATGTAAGTATATTCTAAAAAGAAATTCAAAAATAATATAAAAGTATTAGTAAAATTAGAGCAAAAGTATACATGTTTATGAGATGTGTTATTTCTCTCTGTCTCCATTTCGTACTGACGGACCGACATTTTTCACTGTGCAGGAATTAGAGAAGAAATTCCAACAAACAGCAGCTTACCGAAACATGAAAGAGATTCTCACCAAGAAGAATGACCAAATCAAAGACCTGAGGCGAAGACTGGCCAAGTAAGCCTTGCTGATCCCGTGTGGCTCTTGGTTTTGTCTCACCGCCAGATCGCTGTGTGTTCGTCACTAAATCTCAGTTTTTGTCCAGAGAGGCCAGGCCTGGGGTGCTTGGTGTCCTCTAGTCTAGAAGGCTGCATTTGAGGAACATGGAGGAGGTCTGGCCAGGCCATCCCCACTACCCTTGAGGGCTTCGGTATAGGTTCCTTGGGACTTTAGACCTACACGCACACGTCTACACCAGGCTACCCTTGGCAATGCATTCCTTTAAGCAGGACAGCAGAAAGGAAACCCAGCAAGCTTCCAAGGCATCCTTGGGCATTTCTCATTTCTCCTTAGGAATGTCCTCAAGAGCCTAAGGCCTGGTCGTCCTATGCCCACCCTCAACGACAGTTCAGGTGCTAGAGAATGTGGTCCCTGCAAGTGGGTGCCCTTGCCAGCCTGGCTTAGAGCCCCATGCGCCGCAGAGCACTGGGTCCCTAGCCGTGCACTGCCCTGGGATGGGGAGGGACATGTGCCATTACCGGAGCTCAGCGCCCAGAGCGGGGACCCAGCGGCCGCACACCCGCCACACAGTCACAGCTCAACCCCAGTCCTCCCGGCCCACGTGTGCTCCACTCCTCGGGCTCATGTCTGTCCTCCACAGTTTGCTCTGGAAACTCCGCGGCCCTCTTACCTTAATCAGGGCTCCGGGGGGGACAGAGTGAGGAAGTAAATCCCAGATGCACTTCATCTGTAGAGAAGGGGGGGAGGTCTGTTAACCTTGTCCTCGCGTCGCCCCATCAGCACCTTGTGACCGTCCAACGACTCAGATCATTATGGAGTCTCTGCTGTCCTCAGCTGTCATGGGTCTAAATGCCAGCTCCAGAGACTCGGAGTCCGAAGGTGGCCTCGCACTTCCCTGGTCCTTCGTCCCTGCTGGGGGAGCCTCGCACGGTGCCGTGGCGGTCTCTGACTTCACCCTGTAGTGATTCTAAGTGAAAAATGCACTGTGACTGGGGTTGTCGCTGGAGAGCTGGCGGGTCAACTCACTGGGGAGCAATGACAGCAACAAAGAGTATCATGTCATTATTTATGGTCTTAACAGAATTTTCATCTCTTTGCAGGTACGAACCTGAAGATTAAAACCCAAAGAAGATTTCTCCTGGAAGCCGCCCAGCACGTGAAAGCACAAGCCGTTTCACCCCTCAGGCATGTATTTTGAAGCAGTTTGTTATATTCCCTCTCTTTATTTTTCTAATATATAGACTTGGCTTCTAATATTTAGAACGAGACTTCCCGTTCCAGTTCCCTAATTGAGAAGAGGGGAACCTACTGACCGACTCTGGCCGGTCCTCCCAGAGCCCTCTGAGCGCTCCTGAGTCTTCATTCCGATGCAGTGAGAATTCTTTATTAGTCAAGAAGAGATGGTTAGAGTAGAAAGAAGAGTCTTAGCCGTTTGCATTAGTATGAAAAGCACCCGTTTCAATAAATGTGAGAGCAGCGTTGTCTATTCTTGTACGTTCCCCAGAGCAAAAATACAGTTATTAAAGAGAGTTACTACAAATAAACCTGATTTTTCAAAATCAAGTTCATTTTCTCTATTTCATTTTAAAATACGAATGCACTGAAAATGTGCTACTAACTTTTATAGGCAGCATTTTTATCAATTATAAGGAAAATTAATAGCAAACATGAGGATCTGATTAACTTCAGTCTCTCTAGCTAAACGCTGTAATTATCAGAGGATGTGCATTTTTTTTTAAGATTTTATTTATTTGACAGACAGAGATCACAAGCAGGCAGAGAGGCAGGCAGAGAGAGAGGGGGAAGCAGGCTCCCTGCTAAGCAGAGAGCCTAATGTGGGGCTTGATCTCAGGACCCTGGGATCATGATCTGAGCCAAAGGCAGAGGCTTTAACACACTGGGCCACCCAGGCGCCCCCCCACCCCCATGCAGACATTTTTTGCAACCCCACCTAGTCATGAATCTGGATCGCTGAAGTCAGGTCCATCCATACTTCTACAGTTGAGAAAGTCTCTAGACTCAGAATAAATATAATCTTTATACCTCAGTTGTCCAGAATATTCTCTTAAATTATGACTTATATCCCACATAAAACCAGTTAGGAGACCTAAGATTCAACTTCTGATCGTTGTTCATTTATTTGTATGCATCTAGAGTAACTGCATTTTCAAGGGATTCTGATTCTGTTTCCATTGGTTCTGCTTTTTTTCTGGAGTGATTTTGGATAAATCATTAAAAATGAGGCCTCAATCTCTGCAGTCATGTAATGCAGTGATTTGCCATAAAGGTAAATAAAATAAGGTACACAAAGCAGTAATGCATCAGAAAGAAAGGACTGACTTCTGTCACATTTAGAAAGTAACTGTTTGCATTTCCAGAAGCAGTGTCACGCCCTAAGGGAGTGCTCTCTGCTGAGAGGTCATCCCACTTGCACAAATGAAGATTTTACTCACCAAGAAGGGTTTACCGATCAGATGATAAGGCTCATTATTTTTATTCAAGCTTGTAATACTAGCCTTGAATTTGCTGTTTTTCTTAGAGGCTTTGTGTTAAAACACCGAAGGAACAAATGGTAAAGGGTAAGACCAACGACCTCCCCTGAAAAGGACACAGAAGGCAATCTTAAAAAGACGAATGAATCAGAGAAGGGAAAAATCCAACAGGCCAGCATCTATCGCATAATCTCTCCCCACCTGCCTCTCACCGTTCAGGTCACTCGTGAATCTCTCTTCCTTCTAGAGCTTTTACCTGCCTAGTTCTTTAGCCCCAAGTTGATACTCTCTCCAAAGATCTATCCCATTCCTTAAGGACCAGGATATTCTATATAATTCAGAAACAGAACATGCTAGAAGAGCCATCAGAGACCATTTGATCATTCCCTCCCTGCATCTTCTCAATGTGATGCCCACGGGAGCGGAAGAGGTGTTGAGAAAGCTATATTGCTAAGGAGAACTTCAGCTTGTTTTTTGGTAGCAACTTTGAAATATTCTGTATGGTGTGTTCCTGTTCAATCATAAATTCAAAAGTAATTCTGAAACCTTAAAACCTAACTGTGCCCCACGGGAAGATAATATAGGACATTCTTTGACGTAAATCAACACGATGATTCTGTTGCATCTAAATACCTTGTGCTCGGCTTTTGCCCAGCATCGGGCTGGCCATTCTTTTGGAATGAAAAGATAAGTCTATATTTGCACAAAACAAAGTTTTAAATATTTATTTTTTGCACACTTACCTAGTTTTAAGATTTATCGCATTTGACTAAGCAAGCAAGCCCCTCCAGTCTGTATATTTTGGGCTCCTAAGAGCATTGGCTGAAGCCGTGATTAACCCTCCGGGGCACTAAGCCGTCTAGACGGTACATTCCTGGCTGTCGTGATGCAACTTTGGTCGAACTTAAAAATTCAAGGCTCCTGCTATGCTTTGACTCAGACCTTTTGTCGACAAAAATAAGTATAAAGGGTTTTTGTTACTAATTTTTTCTGTTCAACATCTAAGCATTCATTTTTTTCCCCATTATGTGGTTCGTTCTGAGTCTCTGTTAACTGTCTCGTGATCACCCACTCACGTCTTATAAGACTGTTGGGGAAATATTGCTCTACATTGAATGGAATGTAATTCTGTTTCATAAAACCTTTGCTATCACTTCTGTTCTGATGAATGGGACAGTCGGTGGAGATGCATACACTTTGACATGCTAGGTGCTCTTGGATAGAGTGGATTGCACACATTGGGCGTGAACAATTTCCGTGGCTTATGTGTAAATGCTTATTATATACTGAAGTTTTGCCATCAGAAGTTCAAGACCTGATTCCTCTCATGTAAGCAAGTCTTTTAAAAATAAAGACAGAAGGGGCACCTGGGTGGCTCAGTGGGTTAAGCCATTGCCTTTAGCTCAGGTCATGATCTCAGAATCCTGGGATCGAGCCCCTCATCTGGCTCTCTGCTCAGTGGGGAGACTGCTTCCCCCTCTCTCTCTGCCTGCCTCTCTGCCTACTTGTGATCTCTGTCTGCCAAATAAATAAAGTCTTTAAAAAAATAAATAAAGACAGAATAGTAGTATTTAGGCAATACTGTTTTTTAAAAGATGTTATTTATTTATTTGAGAGAAAGTGAGAGAGCACGAGTGGAGGGGGGAGGGTCAGAGGGCAAGGAAGAAGCAGACTCTCCGCTGAGCCAAGAGCCTGATGCAGGACTCGACCCTAGGACTGCGAGATCATGACCTGAACCAAAGGCAGCCGCTTAACAGACCGAGCCACCCAGGTGCCCCTCAATAACATTATTTAAACAACAATTTTTAATACTACACGGAAAAAAACTTGGAGTATTTTACAGATTTTTTAAAAAGACACTGATATTAAATAAAGCAAAATTAGAATTTGAAAATGCTTCATAATATTTTCCAAGTACCGAGAGGACATGAGGTGGGTACAGTGTACCAACAACGAGGTGGCAGTACCCTCACTGCCTTGCAGAGAACTGAGGAGGGGCCACGTGCTGCCAACAGACTCTTGTTCTGGAATCCTGTCGGTCGGGAGAATCCGAAGTCCCAGGGAGCTCGGCGGTGTAGCAGCACCCCTACTGTGTGCCATGGCCCACAGAGGACAGCCCCCCAGCGGCCCCCAGCGGGCTGCTCATTAGCAGTAGTGTGGCCTCCCTCCTTGATTCAGCGAGGGGACGGCTGGCTGCCCGTGGGCTGGCTCTCCTGCCAGGCACACACCCCCCAGGCCCTTCCTCCAAGCCTTCTAGCCCGGTCCTTGGTACGCCCTGGTCTCCGACCTCCTGGGAGGGGCATCGCAGCAGTGTGTTAGGACTGGCCTTGTGTGTCCTTGCCAAGGTGCCAAATCCCGGGTCACAGAGGAGAGCCCACGTATCCATAAACTGTCCTTAGCCGGCTCCTGTTCTGCCACCCACGGGGCCAGCATCCTCCAGACCCCCTGTGCCCACGCACACTCTTCCAGTTCCTGCCAGCCCATGTGAGCCCGGTTCTTCAGCCCTTTCCTCCTTGGAAAGGAAGCAAATAATTCGGTTCCTTTCCAAGCAGGACAGTGTTTCTTTTTACACAGGCCATGCTGGTCCTCGTCCCCGTTGTCCGATGTAGGAGGATTGAGCACAAGTGGGGGCAGGTCTTGGGGAGGACAGAGGCACTCTCACTAGTCTTCTCTGCCAAGAGAGGCTAAATGTGATTTCCAGGTGGGGGGGGCAGGGGGCTGCTCTGTAGCTCAGGCATGAGCCACCTGCTAGACCCAAGTATTCAGGGGGGTCTGGGGTATGGAGGCCCTTGAGGGCATCTGCCCAGATGGGCCTACGTCCCATCTCAGAGTCCCGCCCTTCCTAACCAGAGCCTGGCTTGAGCCACCGGGACTTGACAGGCCTGTGAACTTGGTCCACTTCGGGATCAGACCACTCGTGACCCCATCTTGGATTCTCCTCATAGAGGAGATGTGGGTCTCTTCAGTGTGCCCTAGGGCATTCTGATTGTCGCAGCCTCTCCTGTGGTGACAGCTGGTTGACCAGAGCCTGCTGCTCTCTTCATCACCCCAGTCATTCCCAGGCTGGAGTTTGGTCGCTGGCACAGCAGCACACCTGCGTCCGTCACCTCCGCACTCAACACCAGGAAGGGGATCCTGTTGTCATCTGGTGGGCATCCAAGTCCAGTAGCTGGGCTCCCCTAAAAGCAGGCCCTGAGACAAGGGTTTTGGTTGATTAGTTTGCTTGGGAGGGGACCCCAGGAAGGAGGGTGAGGGCAGGGGGGTGGAAGGCAGAAAAGGGAGGGAGCCGAGAAAGGGCGTGTTCACGTGCGGGCGACCGCTGTGGGCCACCAAGCTCCATCCCCCTCAGGAGCGAAGAGGCTGTGGTGCCCTCCACCAGCTCCTTTATCAGGTTGAGCGTTGCTCGTGGGATGTGAACTCCCAGCCCTTCTCGTGCCTGGGTCGAGCATGCTCCAGTGTTCAAGAAGAGACATAGAACCTTCTGCCGGCCACCTCCTGGCAGGGATAAGCAGGATGTGTGGGGCACTGCCAGCACCAGGTCCCACCATGAACTGGGAGGACAGAAGCTATATGCGGTGGACGTTCTGTACATGCTGTCGGTCCTTCCCAAAGGCTGAACTCAGATGAGGAATCACAACCCTGCTCAGCCTTTCTTTTTTTTTTTTTTTAAAGATTTTATTTATTTTTATTTATTTGCCTGAGATCACAAGTAGACAGAGAGGCAGGCAGAGAGAGAGAGCGAGAGGGAAGCAGGCTCCCCGCCGAGCAGAGAGCCCGATGCGGGACTCGATCCCAGGACCCTGAGATCATGACCCGAGCCGAAGGCAGCGGCCTAACCCACTGAGCCACCCAGGCGCCCCCCTGCTCAGCCTTTCAAGCCCAGCGTGTGCTCAGGTGGCCAGACCACAGCCACCTCCCCATGGCCAGGGCTCTGAGGAAAAGCATATCCCTGGACCAAGCGAGCCCTCAGCCCACAGCACCCCTCAGTGACTCAAGTGTGAGGGCCTGTGACAGAAGCTCCGTGCCAGTGTCTGTGAAACTTCACCCCTGCGTCCTGCACAAGCGCTGCTTAAGCCATGAAAACCTTGGGTAGATTGTTCAAAATTAGATATTACCTCTAAGTTAGTTTTCTGATAACAAAAATTTCCCCATACCAATGACCAAAATTGTTTGAAAACCCGGACACTAGAAAAACCTTTCGTACACAACATAATTCCCATCCTTTTAAGTGGTGAGTCACAATTATAATTTTATCTTCCTGACGATCAGAAGTCGGTGTCACAAGTGTCCATGACTGTCTAGCGACCGCGGGCTGCTGAGGCGTGGAGTGCTGTTTGCCCCAGTAATAAGTGGTTTGCAAGCACTGTAGTTTGTTTTTTAAAAAAAATATTAGAGAGAGAGATAGTGTGCGAGCAGGGGGAGAGACAGAGGGAGAGAAACCTGAAGCTGACTCCCTGGCGAATGTGGAGCCCCATGCAGGGCTTGATCCCGTGACACATAAGCTCACGACCTGAGCCAAAACAGAAAGCTGAACTCTCAAGAAACTGAGCCACCCAGGGGGCCCAAGCACCATGTTTTTTGAATGACTACATCTTTTCTTAGGGTTTCCCCACGTCCACTGGTGTCCTTTCATCAGGCTGGTAGCTCACACTCTGACTGTGACCCGTGCCTAGCCTCTGCCTCTAAGTGGTACGGGCTTGGAAAAGCTTATTAGAATTATTTCTATCCCCAGAGTGAGGGCTTAAGGGACTCCTCTTCTATGGGTGATGTGCATAGACTTGGCATCTTGGCAGCTCCAAGACCTTTTCAGGTGCTTTATAAGACAGTGTTCGCCGGCCAGGTTATCTGCATTGCTACATGGTTGCAGTTTGCAGGTAAGTAATTCTGGCTAAGTGGGATACTGTATCGTTTCTTTATTTCTCTTGCCTTATCGCACTGGCCAGGACCTCTAGTACAGTGTTAAATGGAAGGTGATAGAGGAAAGCTTTGCCTCATTCCCAGTCTCTAGGGGAACCCTTTAAATACTTCACAAATAAGAATAATGTTTGCAAGGGGTGCCTGATGGCTCAGTCAGTTACGTGTCCACCTCTTGATTTCGGCTCAGGTCATGCTGTCAGTGTTGGGAGATCGAGACCACGCTGGGTGTGGAGCCTGCCTAAGATTCTCTCCCTCTCCCTCTGCTCCTCCCCAACCCCCCCCCAAAAAAGAATGTTTACAATATCCTGTATTAGCTTAAGGATGTTCTTGTCTATTCCCAGTTAGCTGAGAGCATTTACAAAGGTTATAAGTGGGCATTGAATTTTGCCAGATGTTGAGATGATACTCTTTTTCTCATCTTTTTCTGTTAAGGTTGCAAAGTACAACACTTAATTTCCTGATATTCAACTATTCTCAGTGTCCTGAAACCACTCCTCTCAGTCAGCTGCCTATCCGTTGCTGACTGCCCAGCTAAAGAGAACCGCCTTGGCCAAGTTTACACGCCCCTCCGGGTGACAGCATCTGACAAGGGTCAATGTAGAGGTATAAAGGCCAGGCCCTCTTACCCCCTTTACAACCCCCCACAGGGTTGAGAGCCTTTCCATGGGGCCTGCCCAGCCCTGCTCTTCCCCTTCCCACGGACTCCCCCCAACCCCACCCATCTGGGGTCCTGCACACCAATCTCTATGTCATCTGCTTCCCGAGGGACCCCACCTGCAGCAGTCATGATGCACTATCCTTTTATACCTTGCTGGTTCCTATTAGTTGACATACTCCTTGGGGGTCTTGCATCAATATTCACATCAGACTTTGCTCTGGAATTTCCTTTCCTTGTAAAACAGCTATTATTTGAAAGCCACCAACAGTACCTCTGAAATTGATCCCTGGTTCATACTGAACTAAACCTTTGAATCCTTGAACCAGTGCCCGTCCCACTTGGTAACTAACATCCATGATCTGTTGTCAGAGTCAAGCCCGCCTGAAAAAGAACATAAATAGATAAGGAGAAGCCTGGAGGAGCCAGGTGGGGGTGACAGGCAACCCCCGGTGTCCCCCAGGACAGCTGCCTGATTAACTCAGTCAAGGGCTCCTCGCTCCTGGCGGAGGCTGCTGGTAGGTTCCGGAGGCCTGAGCAGCAGGTGCGAAGCTGGAGCATTGGGGTCGGAGACGGGGACTCTGCCGGCAGCGCCGTCTCTCAGGTGCGCGCCCTCGGTCAGCACTGTCTGTTCTCTGTCCCTTTGGTTTTACATTTTCTGCTTCCTTGTACATTCTTGCCACATAGTGTCTTGGACTCTAAAATCGCATCTTCACACCTGCTTCAGGGTCCACAGTGGGGATTTGCTCTAGACAATTATGACATTATTCTAGACAAACCACCTGATACCACCTTTTTTGAGATATAATTTACATACAGTTACCTGCACCCGTATCAGGGGTCCGGTTTGATGAGTTCGGACAGACGCAGATGCTTGAGTGTCCACAATGAGGTTGGGCCATTTTCACCGCCCCCCCCCCCAAAAATAGCTCGTGTTCAGTGACCTTCCCGTGCCCTGGGCTCAGAGCCATGCTCATCTGCTTTCTCTTGGGAACGCTCAGCTCGTTTCACACAGCATGCTTTCTTTTATGTCTGGCTCCTTCTGCTCAGCAAAATGTACTTGACCTTCATCCACATTGCCATGGGCAGCGTCCATTCCTGTTGGCGCTGGCCAACCCTCCAGGGCGCCATGTGTCAACCATTTGTTTAATCGGCTAAGTCTTAGAATACTTCAGCAGGGACTTAGCAGGCTGAAATCAATAAATCAGTTCCTTTTCAGGCTTGAGTGCCTACTAGGTGCCCAGCCCTGGTGTTTGAAACACATCACACACAAAATAGTCATTTGTGCCCTCAGGGAGCCAAGGGTAAGAGAACACAGAAAATAATAATAATAAATCCATGATATGGCATATACATGATTTTCCTAGAGTTGCTGGAGCAAATTACCTCAGCCTCGGTGGCTTAGAACAACAGAGATGAATTCTTGCCCACATCTGGAGGTCAGGCATCCAAAATGAAGGCGTTGGTAGCCCTGGTTCCTTCTGGAAGCCCGAAGAGAAAATCCACTCCCTGTAGCTCCCGTTGCTTCCAATGGCAGCCGGCAGTCCTTGCTGGTGGACTCATCACCCCCCATCTGCACCCCCGTCTTCGCATCCCCTGGGCCTCTGTGTGTCTTCTCCCCTTCTCTTCTGTGGACACTTGCCATTGGAGTTTGTGCCCTCCCTAACCAGGATGCTCTCATCTCCAGACCTTTAATTATACCTGCAAAGTCCCTTTTCCAAACGAGGTCACACCCATAGGTTCTGGGCGGACATTTCTGGGGGCTACCCTTCAAACCACGCAGTGTTTTGGAGGAATAAGTTGCTGGAGTAAAGTAACAAGAGTTGTATAGAATGAGGAGGAACAGGAGTGCCGGGGATGCTGAGTGCAAGGTCAGTAGGCGGGTCAGAACAGTCCTCCTTGTTCCCAGGCTGAGGGAACAGCAGGCAAAGGCCTCTGCCGAGAGTGGCCGGCATGTGGGAGGGCAGCAAGGAGCCCCAGGGCTGGATCCTGCTGGCCATGAGGCTGACTGGGAAGAATCTAGATTTTACTCAGAAGGAGCCGTTGCAGAGGTGAGCCTCAGAGTGATAAAACCCAGCCACTCTCTGGCTGTGTTGAGCTCAGACCTCCTTGGACAACACTGGGAGCAGGGGCAGCTCAGGAGTCACCCGGGTGAGTCCCGGGCTTGGATCAAGGGAGGAGCCGTGCAGGTGGGAAGAGCGGTTGAGTCTGGGTGTTTTGAATCGAGGGAAAGCTTAGCAGCAAAGCGCACAGATCCTAGGTGTACACTCACAGCACTCCCACATGGCAAGCACTTTGTGTAGCCCCCAGATGAAGACTCGCCTGCGATCTGCCCCTGGAGGCCTTCAGGGCTGCTGGGGGGGGGCAGCCCCACCTTTGCCCAGGGGCAATCACTCCTCCGCCTTCCAGCCCCTGAGGCTCCTCGTGGCTGCTCTTGAACTTGACACACATGGACTCACACTGCGTACCGTGTGCTGCTTCCTTCCACACCGTGCATGCGATTCCCGTCCTGCCGCAGTCCATCCACCTCGTCCTGCCTCCCGTCTGCTCACCTGCATGCTCCGCGGTTCCCTTATAGTCTCACCGCTGCTGGACAGTTGTGGTTGTTCGGGGCTGGGTTCCAACACACTGCTGGGGGACTTCCGGTGGAGATCGGTGCCCGCGGGAGGGCCACTGCCAGATGGTGCCACGCACCAGCGTTCGGCGTGAGACGTTTCCACGTTGCCGGCTGCCACGCCTGCCTGACACTAGGCGAGTCTGACCCCGGATCTGTGTTGAGGATGAAACCAACAGGACATCGGGGCGGACTGGAAGTGTGGTCTGAGAGACGGGAGTCCAGAATGACTCTAGAGGGTCGGCCTGAGCGACTAACTGCTCAGTGACACTTGGGTGAGCAGAGATGAGGAGCGGGTTCCCGGAGGTGAAGGTCAGGAAGTCTGTCTGTGCCTCGCAGACATCCCAGCGAGGACGCTCGAGAGACGGTAGACACCCCAGTCTAGACGTCTGGGCTGGAGAGACAGCGGTGTAGATGAGATGGCTGTAAACCGTGAGAGAGGAAATCACACCAAAGAGGTGAGTATGGGTGAGAAGCAGGGGTGCTATTATGTATAGTGAGAGCGGGGAGAAGAGGACGACTCAGCAGAGGAGACAGGGAGGGGCTGCAGAGAGCCAGAGCCCAGGCCAGAGGAAGGAGCAAACAGGGGGGGGGGGGGTAGGTAAGGAAGGGACACTGAAGACTGACCTTCAAGCTAAGCCATGTGGGGTCACTGGTGACCTTGACCAGACGGTTTCCTTAGACTGGGGGCTGGGAGTGCTAGGTCTAGTGCAGGTGACTGTAAGTAACAGGAGGAGAGAGACTTGGAGTATAGACGCCTCTTGATGAGTTTTGGTATAAAAGAGCAAATACAAAACCAAAACCAAAAAGCAACAGGGAAGAAGCCTGAGTGGAAAGGGATATCAAGCGAAGGGACCGTTTCCCTGAGATGGGAGAAGTCCAGCATGTTCTGTCTTCCTCCCCATTAGAACATGCGCAAGCCGAAGATGGTTTTGTTGACTCCGAAGGCATTTTCGTGAAAGTGGGAAAGGCAGGAGAGAGAGTGGGCAGAAGTGGGCTGTTCACCAGGAGCCCCGGGAAGTTGCAGCCAGGTCTATGAACCCCGAACCCCGTGTGCCCTGCAGGCGTGAACAGGCCTACAAACCCCCCAGGAGGGGCCGGCTACAGCATGGGATTTGACTTGAGGGGGCCTGGGGAGGGGCCCGCATGAGTCTGCATTTCTCCCGGGCTCCCCGGCAGTGCCCACGCTCGGCCCCAGACCCCATTTCCAGGATGGACAGGGGAGAAAGAAATCCCAAACAATGTGACCTGGGGAGCTCTTGCAGAACGAAGCACGTGTGTTTCCTGGCAGAGCGAGGCTCACAGGGCTTTTCCAGTTAGGCTGTGTGAGCACAAGCCCAGAACAGCACCGCGGGGCACAGTGGGAGTCCTCAGGGGGTCCCCGATGGGGACAGCGCGGGCCCCATGGACACTCTGACCCTTGAAAATATTTTCACAGAGCCCCATCTGTTCTCCCTCAGCGGATCAGGCCTCCTAGCTGGTCCTGATTGTTTGTTCCCTGCACAAGTATGTGGGGCACAGAAGCACATCGGGCCAACAGCAACAGAAAGGACGGAGGGGTTCTCTGTGGCCCGCTGGGCCCGGTGTTTGCAGAGCACGCAGCTGCGGGTCCTCAAGGGGGATCAGCTGAGTGGCCCCGGGGGGCGGCCGAACTGTTTTCCCAATAAACCCATTGCTGCCGTGTCTGTTCACTGGAGCCTGTGAAACGCCTGTTTGTTCTCCTCAGGCCTTTCTGAAGGATGCCCTCTCGGCGGTGTCCGTGCCCACGGACCCAGCAGCATCTGCGGCAACTTGCAGAAAATCGTTTCAGGTGACTTGGCTGAAGGAAGTTGTCCTTGGGAAGGGGTCACATGGACAGGAGGACCCCCCAATCCCCGATGTTGCCTTTGCAGTTTCCTTTTTTTTTTTTTTAGATTTTATTTATTCATTTGACACACAGAGAGAGAGAGACCACAAGTAGGCAGAGAGAGAGAGAGAGAGAGAGAGAGAAGCAGACTCCCTGCTGAGCACGGAGCCCAATGTGGGGGGCTCCATCCCAAGACCCTGAGATCATGACCTGAGCCGAAGGCAGAGGCCCAGCCCACTGAGCCACCCAGGCGCCCCTTTTGGAGGCCCCAGAGTTCGCGCCAGGACAGACTCTATAATAGAGTCTACAAATTCAAACATTCACTCTAGCGTTTCCCAGCATCGTTTTCCACTTAGGCCTCCTGTGCTGGCAAGCCTTAGACTTCTTTTCATTTTCTTTTCTCCTGTGTCCGTGACTTTGTCACGTCCCTCAGTGGCAGGAGGACCAGAAACAGTCGCAGCCTGCAGCCACCCCCTCCCCACCCCACCTCGCCCCGGCCCCGCTCTGTGTGGCCGCCCCGCCTTGCATCCCGGCTGGCCACTCTCCACCATCCTGGGGCTCACCGCCGCACTGGGGTGGGCCGCACAGTCCGAAGGGCTCGGCAGGGTTCGGGGAGGAAGGCCAGCAGTATCTCCCAGGCTGCAAATGTAAGACGCCAACTCAGAAAGCTGACATGCTCACTTTTCTCCCCCGAAGCCCATCCATCAGGATATAGTCTAGTGTCTAAAGTGCATGTGCAGCGCTACCTGTCACAGGTGCCGTGGGAAAACCAAACTGACACATTTTCTACAAGTTAAGAAAAAAAATGGTGTTCAATGAGCCCCAGTGAAACCATCTGACAAATCCTGAATATAGGCCATTCTGCAAAGGCCTGCAATTCGCCTGGTCTCTCCAGAAAGTTCATGCCACAAAAATAAAAAGGTGGGAAAACCATCTGAAAAGCAGCCCTGGGGACACCTGGGTGGCTCAGTGGGTTAAGCTTCTGCCTTCGGCTCAGGTCATGATCTCCGGGTCCTGGGATCGAGCCCTGCATCCGGCTCTCTGCTCAGTAGTGGAGCCTCCTTCTCCCTCTGCTCCCCCTGCTTGTGCTCTCTCTCTCTCTCTCTCTAACAAACATATAAATAAAACCTTTAAAAATAAAAAAAAGTTAATTAAAAAATAAAAGCAGCTCCATTTGCAACGGCCAAATGCAAGGTACGAGTCCTGATTCGCTCCTGGATAGCCATAAAGGGCCCTGGGGACAGCCCCCTGAAATGTTCACTTTGCATATTTTGATGAAGCCGAAAGTTACGTCCTTAGAACATTTTAACTCCTATCTGGCTTCCAAGTTACATGCCTCAGATTTAAGTTCTACCTTTTTATTTTTTCAAAATCCCACAAAGTAAATGCTCCTCGGTGGTGAGATCTTGGTCATGGATTACGGGCTCACTGTGCCGTTCTGGCACATCCTCTAGTGTATCCTGATACCTATTCTTTTTTAAGATCCTACCTGGGAGTCACTGGGCTGTGGGAATCTGTAGTGGGAAATGCTGAGCTCTTAGCACTTTAAATATTGCTCTGTCTCCATTTCTCCCTCTTCTCCTTCTAGAATTCTAAGGAAACATATGCCACTTTCCTGCTCTACGTACTGTAACCTTTGTCTCTCTGTGCAGTGTTCCAGAAAATTCCTTCTGACGGATCCTTGAGTTTGATGACTTGTCTAATCCACTTTTTTTAAAGGATTTTATTTATCTGACAGAGATCACAAGCAGGCAGAGAGGCAGGCAGAGAGAGAGGGGGAAGCAGGCTCCCCTGCTAAGCAGAGAGCCGGATGCGGGGCTCGATCCCAGGACTCTGGGATCATGACCTGAGCTGAAAGCAGAGGCTTCAACCCACTGAGCCACCACTTTTAAACCCGTCCACTGAGTTTCTGATTTCCATTACTGCGTTTTTTCATTTCTTAGAAATTCCACTCGGTTCTTATTGTAATGTATCACTAATACATATACATATATACACATATAAAATGTATCATTCTCCATTCTCCGCTCTTTCTGTTTCCTGCTCTGCCAGCCACAGACAGGCTCTCCTAGCCGTCCTACCAATTTTTGCTTCCAGTTTCTTAAAGCTGTTTTATTCATTGTATTCCACTTTGAAAACGTCCCATCTTTCTGGTGAGAGATGTCCATTCTGTCACTAATAACACTTTTTGGGTTTCAAGTCTGTTCGTCTAAAGTAATACACCTCTCCGTGGCTTTCTTGGGGATACTATTTTCTCGGCGTTTCCTTTTCATCAATTCACCCTAAGTTTTTCTGTGAGCTTAGGTTTAGTATGTTTCTTCTAAATGAAATTTTTATCCCAGTCTTTGTCCTCGTCTATTTAAGTCATATATATTTACCGCAACTCCTGCCACACTGGGATGCATTTCCCCATCTTATTTTTTGCTTCCTCTTTGTTCTAAATTCTTACTCATGCTTCCCCCTCCTTTGTTTGCTTTCATCAGACCGTGCAAGAATATAAAGCCACTAGAACTGCAGGCTGGCGTAGAGTAGTGACGCAATGACCCGGATACAACCGCGGTTAGGGATCGTCTACCAAAGCTGAAAATACGCACACACGCATCCGCTTCAGCAAACGCGCCCATAGAAACGCGTGCGCACATGCACCCGGACACATGCACCCGAAGGCCCTGGCAGCTCTCTTCACGGCTGCCAAGCCCAAAGATGATCCAGATGTCCCCCGAGAGTAAAGTGGGTAACCGATCCGTGGTTATAATCATAGAGAAAACACAACAGAGCATCAAAAAAGGAAAAAGAATCAACTACAGCTACATGTACCAACTTGGAGGAAACTTAAAAAACAATAATCGGGTGATATAAACAAAACCAAACCCCGAAGGATAGTCGCTGTATTTTCCATACTATAGAGTTCAAACACAGATAAGATGAAAGTCTAGTGATCGGGGATTCACGCCTTGGGAAGGAGGGGAGTAAAATCATAGGGAAAAGCAAGAAAGGCGCAGTCAGCAGAGGGCTCCCTCTGCACGGAGAGTGGGGGCCTGACGCGCAGGATGGCGGAAGGGGCCACTCGGGGCTGGCAATCCCATTCTGGACCTGGGCGAGACGATCATTTGTGGGCCGTAGATCTGATGTGCGTCTGTCTGCCTGGCTGTTCTATCTCACCATGAACAGGGAAAACAGGAATAGGGTCCATAAGTATCTCTTTTTCTACTCATTACCATCTTTTGCCAAACTCCCACACTCCCTGACAAGGTCGATGTCTTTCCATCGGGGTGTCTCGTCTTCGAAGTCGCTGTACGCTCGGGGTCGGCCTGGGGATTTGAGGTCCCAGGGGAGCCTCATTCTTACCCAAGTCACTCCCTGATCAGAGGTAAAGGAGTGAATGGTGGATGAGGCACAGAGAATGTGGGACACACACACACACACACACACACACACACAGAAAAGCTATTTGCCATGTCAGGGAGAGGAGCAGAGTGGCCGGTGGGACAGACACCAGCCCCAGAGGCACAAGGAGGCAGTGGGAGCCCACGCTCAGGGAGGCAGGCCAGGAGGGAGAGGGGCAGGAAGGGTCCCGTGCTGGAGGGAGAGCCGTCAGCTAGCCAAGGGCTGCTCAGGACCTGGGTTAAGTCATCAGTGGGCCGAGGGAGATGGAAGGAGAGGCTTAGGCACCCAGAGAAGATCCGGGACCCCGGCCCAGGGCCATGAGACAGGACAGAGATCTTGGAGCAACAGCAGCATCAAGGTCCTGCTGAGGATTCACGGCCCATGGCTGCCGCAGACCCAGTCACAGCTCTGCGAGATCTTTCCAGAAGCACTCACCAGCAGTCTGGTGAACCCGGAGAGGCTCGCATCTGGGTGGCTCAAGGCTGAGAGACATTAAAAGGACTGGGAGTCAAGGGAGTTAGCAGGGCGATACGTGGAATTGGGTGCCCGTAAAGTCCAGGCCAGAGACCATGGTCCCTGGAAACAGAAAGGCAGTGGGAAGGGTTGGGGGTTCGGGTTTCCACTCTCGCAGCTGGAATGGCTTCAGGAGACAGAGCCATCGAGGGCATACCCAGCCTCCCAACAGGAAGATGAGGGGTCGCATTCAGCAAAAGAAAGTCCCATCTTTTCTGGGGACAGGATAGCATTCAGACATGGCTGTGTCCCACTTCCTTGCTCACAGTCCTGGCCCAGCAGGTGGGAAGCTCTCTGTGGCAGCAGTTAGCACAGAAAACCCCCTTCAGTCTCCCAGGCCCCCGTCAGGAGTGTCCGGCGGGGCTTCCTGCAGTGATGGGGACACTCCTTGTCCGGCTGCCCAGCACGGCAGCCCCCAGCCACATGCACTACCCGACTCTCGGAGCATGCCTAGTATTTATTTCCCGTTAGCTCATTTAACGTTAAGTAGGGGACACCAGAGTGGCTCAGTCGGTTAAGCATCTGCCTTCCAGCTCAGGTCATGACCTGAGGGTCCTGGGATCGAGTCCTGCATCAGGCTCCTTGCTCAGCAGGGAGCCTGCTTCTCCCTCCCCCTGCCAGTGCGCTTTCTCTCTCTCTCTCTCTCTCTCTCTGACAAATAAATAAGATCTTACAAAAATAAAATAAGGTTAAACAATGGCAATGTGGCCAGTGGCTGCTCCGTTGGACCATCCAGCTTCAGCTCTCCTCCCTGAAAACAGAGGCCTGGGCTTGGCAGCGTGGCCTCAGTGCACTTGGGGACCTTAACGCTTTTGTCCCAAGTTCTCCACGGAAACCCTGTATCTAGAAACCTGCTGGTGGGGCGGCTCCACTCGGGTCCATGACTCAGGCTCCCACTACGGCCTACCAAGCGCCAGGCATGCCATGGAATTCTGGGGCTCCATGGGCGCCGCCTGTGAGCAAGGGGTGGGGTGCCCTCACTGCACACGCAGCACCGGGGAGGACGCAAGATGGCTCACCGTGGACAGACATTCTGGAATATTTACCAGCTTATCTTAAAAGGCATTAGACAAACAGTAGCTTCGCCCATATGGTAATGATCGAAAGCTTCCTTTGAAAATGCATTTACGTGAAACAGTGAATTTCTTTTAAAGGAAAACGATCCATAGAGAATAGTCCTCGTGGTTCACAAATGGGGCACAATATGGGCTCAAAACCCCAGCAGATGTGACCATGGCGCAGGGAGCACTGAAGGGTCTGATCTGGGGGTCCGGGCATTTGGACCAGGGCCGGCGGCGTGCCCTGGCAGCTTGTCAGAAAAGCACCCCAGGAGGCCCCACCCATCCTGGACCTCCCGAAGCTGGACCTGCATTTGAATGAGCCCCCAGGGCATCTGTGGGCACACGGATGCTTGAGGGGCATGCGCTCAAAGGGGCTGGTGACAATGAGAGTCGGGGTGGTGGGGGAGAGGGGGGGGGGGGGTGGCGGTGGCTCCCCAGGAGTTCCACTTGCAGCCAGAGGAGGCTCAGGTCTCCTGGGAGCTCCTGCCTGCTCAGCACGCCACACACACAAACACACACACACGTGCACACTCAGCCCTGATGTCGAGGGGCCTCCAGCCTGGCTCTCAGGAGGACCCTCCCCTTCACCCCCTGAGAGCCCCACCCCACCCCGACCGCCACCCCCAGCAGCTCCTTGGGGCTTCTGCGAGCCCATCTGCGCTCCCGCAGAGAGAGCAAGCAGGTACCTTGGGCAGCCGGGTGGGGGCGCTGTTCTGGCCCTGGGTGTACCTCCAGTCCCCCAGCCCGGCAGCCTGCTGGCACGTGGTGGATAAGCCACAAAAACTCGAATGTCTGAAGAAAATTTCTGAAATGTGGGCACCTCGGTTATCGATGCTAAAGAGCAATAATGATGAAATGACCCCAAAGTGCTCATTTATCCTCTGGACTTTACGGACACTCAATGTCAGGAATAGGAATAGGGAGAAAAAGATGAGTAAGACATGACACCGGGGCGCCTGGGTGGCTCAGTTGGTTAAGCATCTGCCTTCAGCTCAGGTCGTGATCCTAGGGTCCTGTGATCAGCGGGGAGTCTGTTTCTCCCTCTCCCTGTGCCGCTCCCCCTGCTTGTGTTCTCTCGTGCTTGTGCTCTCTGTTAAATAAATAAATCTTAAAAAAAAAAAAAAAAAAAAAAAAGACGTGACACTAGCCATGGAGCAGAGGGGACACATATCCTGCTCTCTTCGTGACAAGGCTGCACGGCCAGTGGACAGGACAGCATTAGAAACCAGATCTGCAGCCCCAGGCTTGGGGCGGCGGAGGGGTGGGGGGCAGGGAAGAGGGAGCAATGTAGCCTGGCCAGGGGCAGGGGTGGTGCTGGGCTTCCAACAAAGGGTAGTGTTTCATCTGGGTTAAGAAGAATGGAGAGGACTCTCTCCCAGGTCAAGAAGGCAGAAGGTGTTCCTGGCTGAGGGAACAGCCCAGGTGTATAAAAAATGCACAGCATTGTTGGGAAGGTGAAAAGTCTAGGTGAGCAAGGGTCAAATTCCTCCTGGCCCAATTAAAAAATAAATTCCTCAGGGCTGTCTGGACTAGGCTCCGGAGTTTGGACTTTATCTCATGGGGAACTAGGGATTGATGCGGTGGGCGGGGGGGGGGGGTGTGTTAAGTAACAGCATTATCGAGCAGGCGAGCGCATTAATTATTGACAGCTGCGTGGCTGGAATTGGTGGTAAAGACCTGGAACCCCCCCACACAGGGCCACGGCCACACCCGTGTAGTTGAATCAGGACCGTCCCTCCTTCCCCAAATCAGATAACTGGAGCAGGCTGACCCTCTGACCTGATTGACAGGGGGCCTGATAAGACCAGACAGGTGGGAGGGAGGGGAAGACTCTGTCCTGGCAGTGGGAGGCCCCAGGGAGCACTCAGGGTGAGGCCTCCCTTGGGCATCGGCCCTGCTGAGACCCGGCCCCGCTGAGACCCGGCCCCGCTCCCCTGGCCCCCACCACACAGAACTTGCTCCCCCAGTCCCGGGGCCCTGCGGAGTGCTGGCACCTGCTCCCACAGGCTCGGGAGGGCCACCTCTTCCAGAATCTTGCAAGCTGATTGTTAAAGGCAACCACGATTAAAACTTCAGTTATATAAACTAACAGGGAAACGGCATAAAACAGAGGTGACAAATGCCTTCAAACCCCACCACTTCCTAATGATTCACTAATTCACTAATTTGCTTATGATTCACTGCACCTCCGTCCTGCTCTCCAGGCTGTGTCTACTGCGTGTGTCTCATGGAGATCCAGACAACGGCAGGCTCCTGTGCGTCTCTGCCCAACTCCACGTTCAGCGGCAACATGTTGGAAGCTTGGACTTGGCCACAGGGGGAGTATTTACACCAGCGAAATCAGCAAGCGCTATAACCCAGAGTTCTGTAGAGAGCTGGTCCCTTTAGCATTTGCCACTGCTCACCTCCACCCCCTGCTTTGCTGGTTCCCCAGGGAAGCGCAGCTGCCCCTCCCAGGCCTGTTCTCCCAGCAGCACTTCTGGTCTGGTCAGATTAGAGGGAGCTGTCGGTGGACGTCAGAAGACACCCTCACCAGGAACCCTGAGCCATCTGCCCCTGAGGATTTACTTAGTCCTACTATGGGGTGTCTCTGTGCGCTCCGCCCGGAACCCCCTCCCACCCTGATCAGGCTCCTGCAGGGTCTGGCAGTGTGGCCTGACCCCTGGGGCTGGGGAATGGAAGAGGGGCCTTGCCTTTGTCACACCAACCCCCTACAAGCAGGTGGCCGGCAACCATGCTGGACATCTGTCCGGAGTACTCAGCTCCTGAATGCCACCATGGGGCCAGCCGCCCTCTAGGGAAAACTCACCCTCGAGAGTTGTTTGTTAAGAGTTTGTTAAAATCAAGAACATCCGTTCATCCGAAGACACCACTGAGAGAATAAAAAGACAACTCGCAGACTGAGGGAAGGCATTCGTCATACCTAAAACTGACACGGGGCTCATATCCAGAAGAAGTAAGGAACTATCTAGGTCAGGAGGAAAAGACAAGTCAATTACGAGCTGGCAAAAGAACACACACTTTATGGCAGAGGATACCCAGACGACCCAGTTCACCTAGAGAAAGGTATGCAGCCTCCTTCATGTGTGCGGGAAATTGAAATTTAAATAAGTCCCAGTGAACCATAGCGACACACTCACCAAACTGGGGAGCGCTTTTAAAACAGAATGACAGATATTGCTGAGGATACAGCAACACGGCCGAAACTCTCGTGGGAGTGCAAACTGGTCCTACCTCTCCGGGCAACAGTTTGGCAATATGTGCTCACGCTGAACCTCCAGTTACCGTCCAGCCCAGGAGTTCCCAGCGATGAGCGGACTCATCTCCCAGTGGCACTTGGATGCTCATCACCGCCTTATTCACGATAGCCCCAAACTGGAGATGGTACCATGTCCCTGAGGCAGCACCCAGAGTCGGTTCGTGGCATGGAGAACTATGCAGCAGGGAGAAGGGCCTAGAGAGGTGCTCCCTGAGCAGAACGACTTGCGCAAGGAAGCCGGGCATGAAAGCGCACACGCTGCCCAAGTTCATGTGCCTAGAGGTCCAAGCAGCGGAAACTAACACATAGCCATAGACCCAGAATGGTGAGTCCCTCTGGGGAGAGGGCAAGTTGTAGGAAGAACACTCACTAGAATCCCAAAGTTTAAAAAGCAGCAACAGTCCTCCTTGCTGCATTGAAGATCTCTGCTGCTTTGGCTGTTGGAGGTGGAAAGTTCAAGGACAGGTTGCCCATCTGAGGAGCCTCCACCTTCCTCGGGAGCCACCGGCTGGCCAGGCAGGGACTCAGGGGGAAACCAGAGTAGTGATCTCATTTTGGCTTCAAGGAAGATTTCCACTAGCAATTCCACTTCTTATCTCTTTATAGGTAGGTATCAAGCATTTTCTTACCTGACACCATACCAGGCACTGTTCAAAGTCTATCATTATTATTAACTAATTTAGCATGCTACCTTTTCCATTCATCCAAACCTCTGGGGACGTCTACCAGTGCCCCCTTTATCAAGCACTTACTATGTGGCAGACAGGAAGCTATCACTTAATTCTCACATGAGCCCTTGGGAGGCGGATATGTTGTTTCCATTACAGATTAGGCAACAGAGGCTCAGAGAGGTTCAGTGACTTGTCCAAGGTCACACAGCTCAGTGGTAGAGCTGAGCTCTAAAGCCAGCTCTAGCACTTCTCCAAGCACCAGGCTGAGACAGGTGTAGTGACCACCTTGAGCCAAACAACCTTTCCAGACACGTTTTTTAGGCTTCAACTCCGGCATAATGAATCAGAATCTCTAGCCCTTAGACCCAACTGAGCAGTGGAGTATCCCACAGAGGTTGTTCAAAACAAATCCTGATCCCCATCTGGCACTACAGAGCCAGACTCCATGCTCTGCACACAGTAGGCTGTAGGGTCCATCTGTAGATGGAAGGAAACCTGCCTGCCTGGCTTCCTCTTCCTCCAAGAAGTGCATGTCTGCGCAGGAGTGGAGGCGCTACGGAGTCCCTCCCTTCCTTCCAGTCTCTGGGCAAAAGGCATGTTTCCTCCTGTGGGAAGCCCTCCGGGACCACCCCAGCCTACCCCACGCGGTACTGCTCACCCTTTTGCTTTGCCTTAGTTGTCTTCCTCGTGTCTCAGTCTTTTATATGGACCAAAATGAACCATATGAAATTGTCTTCTCTGTAGGCCAACAGTAGCTGAAAATGGGGCCTTTTATCCCGGCCAATTTAAGCATTTCCCTCCCCGGATGTCAATTCCCGCAAGGGTTGGGATGTCTGCGTGTGGCTCACAGCCGGTCCCCAGATGAAGCCCCGCACCCGGTAGGCACCCAGGAAACGATGGGTAGATCGCTGGGAGAACCTGACGGCTCTGAACAGCCGCGAAGCAACACGCGGGCCCCGAGGTGGAGCCGGAGGGCCCCGGCACCACCCTCTGCCCCGCCGTCCCAGGCGCAATCCCAGGCGCCTTCCCAGCGGCGGCGGCGACAGCCCGGCGGGGTGGGGCTCGCCGTCATCCATTTACCAGCCTCGCCCCTCCGGCAGGCGCACGTTAATGAGATTAGCAATTAAAAAGCGAGTGAGCAGCCGGGGCTGAGGCGCGGGGCCACCCCCAGGCCGAGCGGGCGGGTCGTCCGGGCTGCGGCGCTCCGAAGCAGCCCCGCGCGGCGCCCGAGGGGGAGCCGGCTTCCAGCTCGCGGCCATGGAGAAGTCGCGGCCGCTGTGGGCCAACCCGCTGCAGTTCGTCTTCGCCTGCATCTCCTACGCCGTGGGCCTGGGCAACGTGTGGCGCTTCCCCTACCTGTGCCAGATGTACGGCGGAGGTGAGTGCGGTGCGTGCGGGAGCCCCGACTCCAGGCCGGTAAACTGAGGCTCGCCGCGGGCGAGGGGGCACGGGGGTGCAGAGCCCGCCGTCCCGGACCCAGCACATCCCTATCCGCTGCCGACCTGTTACCCAAAACCGCCCTCCTGCGGCCTCTGCAACGCCCCAGCCCCAGCCCAGCGGCCGCCGAGCCTCCTCCGCACTCGGGCTCAGTGGGCCTCAGGAGGCTCCGGACTGTTTTCCCCCCGGGGGAAGAGGCTGACTTCTAGGGAGTAAAGCTGACATTTAAGTGTAAAAAGTGAGCAGGGAATTGTCTTCTTCAACAGAAACTCCTGCTACAGTTTTCAGATACGAAACATACTCCCAGCAGTTTGGTTTGAAACCGGTTACAAGGGTCTTGAGCAATTCTTAAAAAATTTTTTTATTATTAAAACACTGGTTTGAATTTGGAGCCACAGATGGCAGGAAAGGCAAATCATTCTGTTTCTAATTTTTCTTGTTTTGTTTTTTGTTTTGTTTTCTTTTTTGTTATTGTTTTTGGTTTTTTGGTTTGGTTTTTCAAATGTTTCCTCTTTTTCTCTGAAGCATCAGGGCGCATTTACTAGACAGACCCACCTACGCCCATTGTAGTCCCTTAACATTGTGGGGAGCTTGGGAACACCTTAGTGACACGCCAGGGAGCGTCTCTGCAGGCCAGCCTATCATTTTGTAAGGCTGAGAGGGCTTGAAGTCTCAGCATTAAAGAAGAGTTTTTTTCCTTGGTTCCATTTCTAGAATTCTACCGAAAGGAAATTATCAGAGGTCTGACCAAGGGTGGCGATGGAAGGACAGTCTCAGTCTTTTAATAAGAGTAAAATGTTAGAAACTTCCCAAGCCCTCAAGGAAAGGGATTTAGTCCAATAAGTTATGGAACGTCGGTGTGCAGCCGCTGGGATGGAGTTTTCAGAAACTTTCATAGGAGTTTTCTCCTATCATCTATTCAGTGGAGGGAGGGGAAGTTAGATTAAAAACTGTACATAAGGGGTGGTCTCAGCTATGTTTAGAAATAGGCCAGGAAAAGAGAATGAGAACAAAAAATACACCAAAATGTTAACAGTAGTTAGCTCAGGGTGGTTTTTCTTTGCCTTGGAGTGTGTGTGTGTGTGTGTGTGTGTGTGTGTGTGTGTGTGATGTTTTCTATAATCAGGAATGTTTTTTCACCATAAAGGACAATAAAAGATGTTAGACCAAAGTATTAACAAGATTTAACCCATTTAAGAAGGACCAAGACCTAAAGTACTGCTCCCCTTAGCCTCCTCTCACCTGTTCAAAAAAAAGAAAAAAACTGGCAAAAGGTTAACTCTCTGATTCCTTTTTTTATTAGAAGGGCATAAACATATCATAATTATGGGAAGGGTATGCTTTGCCATGTGGTATAATGGCTTCATAGCTGGCTTTTCAAAGAATTGCTTGTCAGGATGAGATTTCTGGGTCCTTCTGTGCTCAGCACACCTACTGCCCACAGTACCTTTGTCCTGGCTGCGTGGTTTCCACCCCTCGGGCCAGGTGAGCCCCACTGTCACATGACTGTTAATTCCTTGTTTCTAACAATACCATCCCCTGAATAGCCCGCAGGTGACGTGGGTTGGGTAGAGTAATTCTGTAATTGTATATATGTAGGGAGTTGCTAGGGGAACCGCAGGACTTTCAGGACCCGGAAGAGAAAAGAAGAAATCCTGTACCTGGTACAGGGTATACTCGGGCTGGCTGGGCTGGGTGGATAGAGAGAGATGGAGGATGGCTGATGGATGGGTAGACACTAAGGAGAGAGACAGGATTGGTGGCTCGCTGGGTCCGGGATGGACAAAAATAGGCTGGGCAGGTGGCACGTTCTCAAGGTCTAAGTATCTACAGAGTAAAGACCCAACAGCTTATCCTGGCCCAGCCAGGGCTTCATCACCTGACACCTGCTCCTCTTTCCACCCCATTTCCACCTGCTCATCTGCCAGCCCCACCGAATGTTCTAGACTATTCTGGACAGTTCTCTGTCAGCGAATGCATACTCCCTGCCTGCACACTTTGCACGAACTATTTCTTCTACCTGGGAAGCTGTCTATAGCCTGGAGGCCTCCTTTCTCTGCCTCCCATCAACCCCCGTGGTGGGAGTCAGAGGCGGCACCAAAAAGTATTTGTTGGACTGCTAAGCGGGATCCGTTAGAAACACATGGGGTACATGAGGTGGGGATGTGCGTGGTTTTCCCTGAGCCTTTCCCTGTCCAGGGGTGTTGCCTATTAATAAGTGATTTATGTGGCCCAAAAGCCAGGCCATTTGCAGACCCATTCTTCACCTAAAGCTAAAGGGTAAGCCAACCACATCGTGAAAGTCTCCGGAGGAGGGTTTTTCTCAACAGCACCATGACCCGCCGCCTACAGCCAACAAAGGGCTTATTTATAAACTACAGGGCCAAGTTGTGCCAAATACTTCCCAGAATAAAGAGGATTAGGGATCCGTGCTCCTTTCCACGGGGCTGGCTCTGTGCGGAAGGGGGTGGGGGTGGGGGCTGTGTCCTTCCTGCTGTCCAAGCCAGGTCCAGCACAAGGAATGTTAATTCTGAAGATTACATTTCGGGTACCAGCCGCCTCTGTGCATGCGGGCGCGAGAGGAAAAATAGCCCAGACCCTCACCGGGAACGAGTCAGCAGCCCTTGGTGACCGTGTCCGCGTCCAAGGCACTGTTGTTCTGGAAGAAATCCAGGATGCGAATGCATGGGTTCACCCGTGTAGAAAAGAAATGCACCAGCAACTGCTTTTTATACACATGTGCTAGAGTCATGGAAGAGACACCGACAGATGGGGAACAGTTGTGTGGCCGGTGGCAACGTGGATGATTTTCCCCCTAAGTTTTCTCTCTGTTCTATGGGATCTGTGAAGAGGATGAAGTCGGAGGACTGCCTGCCTGCATGGGTTCGATGACTCTCAGACGGGATGTCCCACTTCCCCCCTCAAAGCCCCCTCTGCTCCTCTCTGGTGCTTAGAGTGTAGCCTTCCCGGGATCCTGATAAATGGCAGGTCTCTGGCCACCGCCCCCAGAGATTCTGACTCAGGTACCTGCCGAGAGGCAAGGGCAGGATCTACCCTTCTAGCAAGGTCCTAAGTGGTGCTGATGCTGCTGGTCCTTGGAGCACACCTTAGACAGAGGTCAGGGGTGTTCTCATGCTGCCCCCAGGCCAGCAGCTGCTGGGAGTGAGGTAGCAGGGTGCTGGGAAAACGTGGAGCAACCGGCTTTTGATAGGAGAAGTCAGACCTAACTTGGAGCATCTGATGATTATCGCCGTGTAAATGCTCCCACCATGGCTGACGTCACACACTCATATCCTGGGACACGTCCCACCGTGAGGTCCCGGGATGCAGGGCTGGCAGCAGTGTGCGCGCCAGCTCCCGTGAGCTGGTCTGAGCTGGCGCTGCGTGCCCCTGCAGCCACAGCCCTCCCGGCCAGCGCCTTCCCCCCCGGACAGAGCCACAGCAGCTCAGCGTGCAGATGGACAGGCGGACGGCACCTGCTGTGGCTCGCCATACAGCGTGTGTGCGCACGTGTGATTGATGAATGCACGTTTGTGTTTCTACAGTTCTCCTCAGTGGGATGGAAACCTGAGGTTCAGAGGTTGTAGTGCATCGAGCCCTTAAAATTTCCAAAGTCAACTCCAGATAGTAGGTGAGAGCATGTGCTCTGTGCGTCTCTCGAGAAGCCCTGACCGCCGCTGTTGCTACAGGGGCTTCTAGACAAGGTGCTGGGAACCGGCTGGTCTGGGCTCTTGGCCACAGGCCCTCAATGTCCTCCTCCCAGCACCCCTGCAGTTGGTCCTGTCTGCCCCACTCAGAGATGGGAGACAAGTCCAGGGAAGAAAAGGGGGCTTCTGGAGGTGGAGCTGGGGTTTAGGCCATTTCCCTCAAGAAACGGAACTCTCCCCAGACCCCCTGGGGTTGGGGTTTCCTCTTCTGATAAAGGCAAGACTCCTGCAGAGGCCTGGGCCTCCCCCGCCCCACACACCCCTGCCCCTCCTCAGGACAGGACTAACCCTGCCTGGCTCAGGTTCCTTCCCCACACGGCCTGCTGTGACATTCAACCACAGCTTCCCCTGCACGCCAGAGGGGTCTGGCCGAGCACCTGCTGTCTGCTGTGTCCACCCAAGAGAAGCCCTTGACACTTGCAGGCCAGCCCTCTCTCTCCACCCCTGCCCTTCCCCCAAATGTCAGTGCCTCCCCCCTCCCAGGGGGGATACCCACACTCCTTGCCTCTTCCAGGACACCCCCTACTCCTTAATTTAAAAGTGTCTGTAAAGCCACGTCTTACCATGCATGGCACCGTGGACTCGGACGTGGCTCACCCCGGTCCCCGCCCCACCCCCGCAGGGAAGAAAGACCCCCAACCAGATCACAGCGTCCACCTGCCAGTGGGGAAGCCTCTAGCAGCCCCCCGAGAGCTGGACCGCATGCTGATGTCTGGGTCCCACCCCCAATTCCTGAGTTGGTCTCACTCCAGTCCTTACCAGGTGGCATATTAAAGCTCCGCAGGGGGTCCTGCTGTGCCATAGGGATGAGAGCCACCATCTGAGATCCTTCCCCAAACAGACACGAACCTAGAACATTAAACAGTCAACAAGGCAAACCTCTTAGGAGTTTAATTTCAGTTCTTCAGCAAGCACAGATTGAGGATCTTCTGCTGCTGGGGACAAAGACGGTCATCACCCTGGAGGACGCGACAGCATGGGAAGGTCTCTTCCACAAGGAGGGGCGTCCAGAGGGCTCTTCAGGAGGCTTGACTAGGTGCCTCAGGAGGAAGGACTAACTGCCTGGGAGAAGCCAGGAGGGCTTCTGGCTGGACAGATGAGTCTGAGCTCACCAGGTAGATTTAACGACAGGATCATTCTGGGCAGAAGAAACCATGTGTGAAGATGACACAGAAGGGTGTACATCTGAGGGGAATGGCAGGAAACTCCAGGTGGCCGGGAGGGCACACGAGGAAGGGTCCAGGAGGAATGCAAACAGAAGGGCCTTGACTAGCAGGTTGGCAAGATGGAACCGGCATAGCGAAGCCAGGATTCCAGGCGGGGAAGGGGCACCTTCAGACTTTACAGAGCCTACAGACGGACGGACCGATGGATGGCAGGACCGCGTTCACCAGGGAGGCCAGTGAAGGGATACTGCTGGCAGGAGGCCTGGGCGGGGGGTCGGATGGGCAACTGCAAGTTCTAGACCAAGGTGGGAGGCAGGGTAAGCAGGACTTCCATTTTTCGTACTTGTGTTTCTGTTCTTTATTCCCAAAAGTTGATCGGAGTTGACTCTACATAGACTTTTCTGGGAAAGCCCAGTTGGGAGGAGGTGACTGAGGAGGAGGCAGGCCATGGGGTTGGGTGTGCAGAGAACAGGACCGCACTCCTCAGAGGGTGGTCCCTGGACAGCAGCTTCCGCATCACCTAGGAAATTGGGTTCTGTACTCCTTAAACACACACGCAGGCACACACACACACCCCAAAAAGGAAAAAATCAGGGTAAAAAGTCCCTGTGTGGTTTTGGAGAAACAAAGGCATGGAAGTGGAAAGATGGCGTGAGTTTGAAAGCCTGAGTGAACTTCCCCTGAAAGTGGCTGCCTCTGGCTGTTTGGTGTCTTTGTGGGTCTCAAAGGACAGAGCCGAGATTTGCGGAGATAAATTTCATACAGAGAGGAGTTTCTTTTGTAGGGAGCTTCTTGGGTGTGGCAAACAGATACGGTACTGGCTGTGATCATTAGAAAAATAAGTAGCGGGGTACCTGGGTGCCTCTGCCTTCGGCTTAGGTCATAGTCTCAGGGTCCTGGATTGAGCCCCGAATCGGGGCTCAGCAGGGAGCCTGCTTCCTCCCCCCGCCCTGTCTGCCTCTCTGCCTATTCGGGATCTCTGTCAAATAAATAAAACCTTAAAAAAAGAAAAAAGAAAAAGAAGCAACTTGTTCTAGAAGATGTATTCGTGTGTGTGTGCGCGCACACACGCGAGCACATTGGGTCATAAATGTAAGAATACATGTTCATGGTAGAAAATTTGGAAAATAGAGAAATATGTAAAGAAATACAAAATCACCCCAATTCCAGTAGCCAAAAAGTCATGACTGTTCGATCTGGAGGCATATTTTATATGTAATTCCATGTCTTAATGATTTTACTTGCCCTGCGACAATCAGCGATTGTTTCCAAAATCATTTAATATTCTTTGAAGCTGTGAACTTACACGGCCCTTCGAGATTCTGTTTACAGACGTAGCACTAACTAATTTGCCCATTCTCCAGGGTGGTATGGGACTTGATCTCACAAACCTTGCAGGCTAGATGTCTGGGTAGTAAGTACATTCTCAACAGTTTGCCTCGGACTACAACAGTAGGTCTCCCGGCATGGAGGGTGGAGACCCTACCCCGCGTCCCCCGCTGATTACTAGCGTCTCCGGCCAGCTGTTGACCCTCCGGAGGGGGGCACCAGAGCTCCTTCTGGGAAGTCAGTCCTTTTTGCAGACATTAGCCCACTTATCCTTGTCAATGGGCTGCTGGGGCTGCCCGATGGGCTAGCTGAGAAGGTGAAACCCTCGAGTGTGGGCTTCCCGGGTGAGAGGGTCCAGGCGTCTCCCCTGCTGTCAAAGGCTGCTGTGTCCCTGGGTCCTCTCCTCCCCGCCTTTCTCATGATCTGGCAGTCAGGTCCGGGCCGGTCACCTGCAGACGGGGCTGAACGACCCGAATGTTCTGCGGGGCAGGGACACTCTGAGCCCACCACTGTGGCTCTTCGCTCTGTGGGACCTGGTAACTCACAAAACTTTTTTTTTTTTTTTTGCTTACAAAAGTTTTTTTTTAATGTTTACTGGGAACTAGGGAGCCCTTTCTGTGACACGGCTAGGGAAACATCTGGTAGAATTTGTTGTTCCAGCTGCTCTGTCCACGGCCCTCTCTGCTGCTTGGTTCTTTCTAGAGACCCAGGAGATGCACTTGCTGTCCCTGCCTCACCTTCTGTCGTTTCCGCTGTATCCTCTTCCCCTGGGCTACGGGGTCATTTTTCATTTTTTACTTACAACCTGCATTGGCTTTAAATTCATTTGCCCTATTTTTTCATCTTCATAAAATCTTTTTTCTCCTTAAATTGTCCTTTCTTCCTCATGGCCTGACGCTCTTCCTTAAGCGCTGTGTTCTCTTGGCTCTTAGAGACCAGCTACTAGAAGTTGGCTACAGATTTCTTCTGTGCGTGCTGGCAAATTGCTTTTGAAGGAAAGCATTTGCTTGAGAAGCCTTTAGAGGAGCCCTTGTGTCTTGATCCGCAGTGTATTATCCGGGGGCCAAACACTGCCTTCTGAGCGCTCACCCTTCCGAGGGAGGTGCAGAGCAGTATAGACTTGCCTCAGGTCCAGATTACCTAATGCAGCCACAAAATAAAGGGAGAGTTCAAAGGAGCCTTCTATGAAATTTTACGGTTTTAACAACGTGATGGTTTTAGCAACCATGACGAACTTTCCCAGACCTCTCCTGTCATCTCTCTCTGGTAAGAGCTTCACAAATTGCCCACCCACGTTGAACCACCCACAAAACCACTTACCATCCAGTGGCCATTCAGCAAACACCCACTGAACGTGCATTTACTTTATATCGGGCCCCGTGGTGGGAACTGGAGATTCCACGGTGGGCCAGGCAGACCCCGTCTCTGCACTTGGGAGCTGTTTTGGGAAGTGGGGGTGAGCGGAGCAGTAGACTGTGAGGGGGGCACCCCCACTTAGCTTTGGGTGATGTGGAGAGGCTCCTGGAGGAAGCTGTGTGCGTAGAAGGTCCAGCGAGCCTGAGGGACTCTGTCCTGCATCCACCAGATACCCACTGTGCTGGGCTCTCTGCTCTGTTCCGAGCAGACCAGCGAGCGAGGGCATCCCTGCTGTGGGGAGCAAGGCAGCAGGCAGACGCTGGAATTACAGCATCATGTCACAGGAGTTACTGCTCTGCTTGGAAGGTCCAGCGGGGTGAGAAGTTGGAGGGTCTCTCTGGTGTGGGGGCCATGGTCACTAAGGCAGACCGGGAAGGCTCCTCTGAGTGGGGGCAGGTTGGGCAGAGAAATGAGAGAAGGGAGAAAACATTCCAGGCAGAGGGATCAGAGAGGGCAATTGTGTAGAGGCTGGACCAGCGGGAAGGGCCACGGGGCTCAGGGGCGTGAGGGAGGCCACCAGCCTGGAGAGGAGAGCAGAGCCCTGGGTCTCAGAGCCAGAGGCCATGGGAAGGAGTGTGGGTGTTATTCTAGGTGTGAGGAGAAGCCAAGCAGGCTTTGACCAGGTATGTGTGGGAAGGGCAGAGAGGGACACAGTTGGACGATCAGCTGTCAGGGGGGAACTGTGGAGTGGACGGACACCAGGAAGACCAGCCCCAGGACACAAGCATGCTCACTGGGGAGGTGGCAGTAAGAGCTCTCCAGGCTCGGAGCTGTGTTTATATCTCAGAGTAGAATTGTCCTCTGTGACTAACCATTCCCCACGCCCAGGGTCGTGCAGACACACACAGGCCGGTGCTACCTGACCTATCTCGGCACCCCAGAGCCCTCTGAAGCTTAAGGACGAAGAAGGAATGATGGAATTCGAGGGTCGCCCATCGGCAGCCAGCACGACGACAGGTGTCTCCCACAAGAATCCTTAGGGGCTGCTCAGTCTGGCGGGCAGGGGTCTGATGGGAAACAGGAGGGTGATCTCAGCTCAAAATACCTCCCAGCAAAGTCACATCATCATTTCCAGGGGGGCAAACCCGTAACTTTCTGCAGAGAAACCTGGCAGAGCCTACCTTGACCAAGTGAGCCAAGTGAACCCACCCGAGAGCTGGGCAAGGCGGCATCATGTGCCCCTGGACAAAGACCCAGGTGGCTTCGGTGTTCCTGCCAAAACCCAAAGCAAGGGACATTCCACAGAAGAACTGGTGAGGATTCTATGGCAGGTCAAGGTTGTGAAAGACAAGGAGAGCCCGAGAGGCTGTCCCAGTTTGAAGCTGAGTGAGGGTATCCAGCCTGAGACGCCTCTCATGATGGTGAGGCCGGAAGGAGGATGGGGGTGGGGGAGTTGGTCAAATTGCAGGAAGGTCTGCAGGTTAATTTTTGTTTGTTTGTTTGTTTATTTAACACAGATCACAAGCAGGCAGAGAGGCAGGCAGAGAGAGGGGGAAGCAGGCTCCCCACTGAGCAGAGAGCCCGACACAGGGCTCGATCCCAGGACCCCAAGACCATGACCCGAGCCGCGAAGGCAGAGGCTCAACCCACTGAGCCACCCAGGTGACCCAGGTCTGTGGGTTAAATCCTCATGCTGCTGCCATGTCACTCTCCTGGTTCTCCTTGCCCTGGGGTTATGCAAGAGAATGTCCTTATTTTTAGGAGCAGTGTGATGAAGTATTGAGAGGTAAAAAGGGGGGGTGCAAAAACCGAAGTAGTACGTAGAGCAGTGAATTCTTTCTCTCAGTTCTGTGGGTGCCTGGGGATTTCTCCAGGCTTCATCAGGTCTGGCTGTTGTGGGGATGTCGGCCTGCAAGTCCTCCCACATGGGCACTCAGCATGGAGTTCGATGGGCCTTCGGTTCTCCTCCTGTGGCTTCTCATCCCTGGGTCATGGGAGCAAAGGATTTTTATCCATCTCTCCCTGACAATGGGGTCTGCTCATACTAAGGCAGGATCAGAGGAGAGAAGTCCGTGGAAGAGGGTTGGTCAGTGGACTCATTTTCAAACTCATCACAAAACTAATTTTTCTTTTCTTGAGATACGCAGGAAAGTAAACTTTTTTTTTTTGGTGTCCATTCTAAGAATTTTGATAAATGTTTGGTTGCATTACCTCCACTGCAGTAATGCCCCTTAGAGTCAGCCCTTCCCTTCCCGACCCCCAGCAACCACAGATCTGTTTTCTGTCCCTGTGGGGTTGCTGTTTTCCAGAATGTCCTATAAGGGGAATCATACAGTGCGGAGTCTTTCAAACCTGGCATCTTTAACTTAGCATAACACTTCTGAGAGTCTGTGGTGCTGTAGCATGGATTAGTAGTTTGTTCCTTTTGCTGGCTGAGTAGTATTTCATTGGATGGATGTACACAACTTATCCACTCATCTAATGGAGAACCACTAAGTTGTTTCCAGTTTCTGATGACTCTGAACGGAGCTGCTATAAACATTCATGCAGAGGTTTTGATGCGAATGTTGTCGCTTCTCTAGAGGAAACACTTAGGGGTACGACGGCTGGGGCACACAGGAAGAGTGTGCTTAACTTTATGCGAAACTGCCAAACCCCTTTCCAGAGCGGCTGCACCACCTTCCAGGCCAGCAGCAATGCCCGGGAGTCCCCCCAGGTCCTCACCAGCACTCGGTATTGTCAGCCTGGTTTATTTTAGCCGTCCTGATAGGTGTGCAGTGGCATCTCACCGTGATCCGTATGCTTGTTGTCACAATGAACACCAACATTGAGCATCTTTTCATGAGCTCATTTGCAGTTCGTGTATTTTCTTTGCTGAAACGTCTGTTCAGATCCTTTGTACTTTTTTTGAATGGGTTCTTCGTTTCCTCATTGTTCAGTTTGGAGAGTCCTTTACAAATTCTAGATGCTGTCTTTGTCAGATTTGTGTTTTGCAAATGTTTCTCCCAGTCTTCAGCTTGCCTTTTTCATTTTCCTACCTGTGTCTGTCACAGCACAGTTTGAAAATGAAATCTGACTTACCGTTGCCGTCCTTCATAGATAGTGCTTTTGATGGGGTAGGTGAGAAATCTTTGCCTAGCCTGTGGTCAGAAAGTTTTTCTCCTGGGCCATCTTCTAGAAGTTTTATAGTTTTGAGTTGTGCATACGGGTCTATGATCCATTTTGAGAGGTATTGGGGGGGGTGGGGTTCTAAAATGTGAGATACGGGATGAGATTCATCTTTTTCTGCATTGGTGTTCAGTTCTAACACCACTTTTTTAAAAGATTTTATTTATTTATTTGATGGGGGTGGGCACAACCTGGGGGGTGGCGGCAGACGGGGAGAGGAAGAAGCAGACTCCCTGCCAAGCAGGGAGCCCATTGCAGGGCTCAATCCCAGCAACCTGGGATCATGACCTGAGCCGAAGGCAGAGGCTTTACCCCACTGAGCCACCCAGGCGCCCCTCTAAAACCATGTGTGGAGAAAACGGTTGCAGAGTGAACTCACGGGGATCATGTGTTTGGATAGTTGGAGGATGGGAGGGGAGATAGAAATGTCTGATGGGCAGACCCCGAGTGTCCCTGTGACCCTGCCTGGGCACCAGGTCTTTGATTTCCAGCCTCCCCATGGGCCATGGGCCATCAGGCAGGCCCTGTCAGAGAGAAAATCTGCCATGGATCTTACCAGGCCTCGTGTGGTTACTGTTTAACACCTTGGGTGCAAGTGAGCTTTTCTTATGACAACTGAGAGTTTGAATGCTGTTCCAAGCAGGTGATGTCCATGCAACCTTTGTTGTTAGGTTTGGGGTGGGTGGGGACCCCCCCCCACAACAACACTGCCTCTTGAACTCCCTGCTCCAAGAAGAACCTGGGGAGATGCCAAAACATGTTTCAACAGGGCAGGATGGGAGGAGGGCCTGGTAGAGACATCAGCACAGAGTCCAGAAGTGAGAGGGGAGCATGTGTCGTGGGCCCCAGTGTAAGTGGGGAGATCAGAGCTGGGAAGGCGAGGCCTGGTGGCGATGGCATAGTCAGTGCCTTTCTCTCTGTGGTGGGAGATGGCGCTGCTTGGACTCTGCTTGGTCTTGGTGCCAGCGATCCTCTTTCTGGGATTTCTGCCCCGAGGAAAGAACCGAACACGTGGGCCAGGCTTTGTCCCACTGCTCTGTTTAGGATGACAAAGGATGAAATGAGTCTGGGCACGTTTTCCTAGCAGAACGCCAGGCAGCTACGGGGGGGGGGGGGTGATGCACACGGACATGTTGCGGTCGGGAGAGGGATCGTGAGATCCCGCCGGGGGAGAAGAGGGAGCTCGGGGGCTCTGTATGTACAGTGAAGACATTGTTGCAAACATTAGACGTTCATGTAAGCATCTATATTTCATTCTTTGACTTGAACACTTTTGCAACCAGTTCCTTCTGTAACCAGCCCTTAATCCCCGCAGCTGTAGTGTCAGGGTTTTATTTTAATCAGGAGTCCTGCCCTCTTCTCCTCCTGGAACCTTTTGTCAGGTCCCCTGCCAAGGAGCTGGGAGCCCAGGGGGAGAGATGAGCAGGGCTTCAGAGAAGGAGGGAAGGAGGGGCGGGGCTCCCAGGAGAAGCAGCAGGGTGAGGCCCTGCAAGCAGAGGTGAAGGGAGCCCCCAGCAGGTGTCAGCAGTGGGGAGGGCTTCCAGAGCTACGGCCACACCCCAGGCTCCCCACTGTCATCACAGGCATTCATCCGCTGATCCCTGCTCAGGGACCCATGAGTTTTAAATTTGTGTTGGTGATAGTACTCTTCATTAAAATAAAATTTTAGACCGAGGGCCCCTGCATAAAACAGATACACATACAATAGAGGTACTCTGTCAAAGAAGATGGTGGTCTAGGCTCTGTCTGTTGGGGACCCCTTGTCTCCCCACACATACATCATTGGTTGGTACAACAGAAGATGGACTAAGGTTTCTGGCAGAGGAGCTGGGGCAGCTGAGGCATTGAGAAAGGCACTCAAGGGGCTTGGGACAGTGGCAGTTTACTACCTGGGATGGAAGTGTTTCAACGTTTTAACTAACAAGTCCACATGTCATCCACGGACAGATGGTTGAACAGATGGATGGATAAGTAGAAAGATGAAAAGATGGAAGAATGGATGGACGGATGGATGATGGATGGTTGGATGGGTGAATGGATGAGTGGTTGGATGGTAGATGGGTGGATGGTTGGGTGGATGGGTAGGTGGATGGTTGGATTGGGTGGATGGATGGGTGGGTGGATTGATGGACGAATGGAAGAACACAGATGGATGAATGACAGATGGGTGAGAGGAATGAAAGAACAGTGTGTTGGGGAGCCTGGGTGGCTCAGTGAGTTAAAGCCTCTGCCTTCGGCTCGGGTCATGATCCCAGGGTCCTGGGATCAAGCCCCGCATCAGGCTCTGCTCAGCAGGGAGCCTGCTTCCCCCTCTCTCTGCCTGCCTCTCTGCCTACTTGTGATCTCTGTCTGTCAATAAATTAATTTTCTAAATCTTAAAAAAAAAAAAAAAGAACAGTGGGTTGTGGAACAAGGTAGAAAAGAGTGAAGGCAGAGGGTTAGAGGATGGATGGAAAGGTGGAAGGATGGGTGGGTGGAAAGGTAGAAGGATGAATGCATATGTGGAAAGACTGAAGGAAGGAAGGGAGGGTGGCTGGAGGGATATGTGAATGGAGGTCCTGCAGGCTCCAGAGTGAAACGTGTTAGTGATGGCCTGGTCTTGGCTCTGGACACCCGCAGGCAGCTTCCTGGTGCCCTACTTCGTCATGCTCATTGTGGAGGGCATGCCTCTCCTGTACCTGGAACTGGCCGTGGGGCAGCGCATGCGGCAGGGAAGCGTCGGCGCCTGGAAGACCATCAGCCCCTACCTTGGTGGTGTCGGTAAGTGGGTCCTCTCCCATCTGGGGCCCCCTGGAGACCCCCTGCTGTATCCCGGACACTGGGGGGTGGGGGTGGGAGCCCACGGGCAGAGCAGCTGGAGCAAGGAGCCCGCACAGGTTCTAAGAGCAAGCCCTTGAGGGTGGACTCACGCCCCGGGTTGGGGGGCTGTAGAAAGCCAGTAGAGAGGGCAGGATTTCTTACTCGTGTGCCGCTGAGAAAGGGGGGATGCATACCCACTGGGGAGCGGATGCCACATTGCTTCTCTTTTCCGGGCCTCCGTTTGCTCTTCTATAAAAGGAAGCTAGCTGCCCCATCAAGGAGCTGTAACACAGGGTCCAGCCAGCTTCCATTCTGGGAGCTCCTCTAGGTACCTGTGCCTGCACGTACCTGGCACAGAACAACGTCTCCCACTCCGTGAGCACCGGCTCCGTGCCAGGTGCCTGCCGGTACCATAGATGCTTTACGGACCCACATGCTCTGGGTCATAGCACTGAGAGCCTGTGGGATGCGTTGGTCCCTCCATGCGCAGAGGCAGAGCCTGCATGCCCACCTCCCCTGAGAGACTGCCAGCGGGCATCCGGGCACCTCTTGGAGATCGTTAACCTGCCCTGTGCAACCCTCACGTTTCAGGGATCCCTGGGCGCTGCAGGAGGGACTTTGGCCCACACGGGCCACGGTGTCTTGGGCTCCACCCTCCCTCCCCCAGGCAGGAAGGCAGGCAGGGGCACAGGGTGGTGTTTTGGGAGCAACAGGGACATACATGGGCCTGGGATGTAGGCTTTGTGCAAAAGCGATGCGCCCGTGCCCTCCCAGACCATCTCCAAACCCCAGCGGCCTCCTTATCCTGAAGGGCTGTTAATTTTTAACAAGGCGGTGTGTGGTTTTACCATGGGCCCATGTCATCAATTGCAGAGGGCTTCTCCAAGGTGGCATTTGCTGCCTCAGAGGAAAGCTACCAGATGCTTATGCCAAGCCCAGGTGCGGGAGAATGTTTAACCACTGGCCCTCGAGGAGGGGCGGGGGTAGGGAGGATCTGGCTGTAGCGTTCACCAGTGCCCCTGGTGTAAATATTTGCACTGGTGGTGGTGGGGAGGGGGCTGCAGACCTTTCATGCAGTGTTCCACAGGGCAGGGGTGCCTCTGGGGGGCTGGTGTGGGTGGGTGTCATGCACCCCTGCCCCGGGCCCTGCAGGCTGGCCAGGTCAGCGCCAACCTGTCCCTTCCCCTCCTCACACCCCGTCCCACACCACTGCTCCCTGCTGCCATGAAGCCAGGCTGGGCACAAGGGACCCCACTTGAGGGGAGCCCCAGGGGACATCTGTGACCTCCAGCATCGGGGTGGCACTGGGCAGGTGAGCAGGCCACTCACACTCCGTGCTGAGCCCATGCCTGCCATGTCACAGCTGAGCGCTCTCGGGCCATCTCCCTGCCTCATTTTCTCCTCTGGGAAGTACGGGTAATAATGCCCACCCCCACCCACCCGTGACCACATTGTTGCCAAGACCTAAAGCCCAGCAGGTGCTCGACGTCGCACCTGGCACTGAAGTGTGACAGACTGGCATTGGACTCACGTTCTCAAGGCTGGGGAGTGAGGTTGTGGGGACGGACTGGCTCTTAGAGAGGGGCCACGGGCGCCTGGCCACAGCTGGCTCTCCTGCAAAGCGGCCGGAGGAGGCTTTGCTGTCCTGGTGCAGTCACTGGGGTGCGTCCCGGGCTGGTGGACACGGGCCAGGCCTCAGCACCCCTCTGCCTCCTCCTAGGCCTGGCCAGCGTGGTGGTGTCCTTCTTCCTGTCCATGTACTACAACATCATCAACGCCTGGGCCTTCTGGTATCTCTTCCACTCCTTCCAGGTGAGTCAGCCCAGGTGGGAGCAGGAGCCACCCCCAGGGGGCAGCCTCTGGGGCTGGGGTCAGGGGCAGGCCAAGCACCCCACGCCAAGCGGCGGGCTCCTGCCGTGGTGTGCACGGGCGTGCGTGGGGCTCCGCATTCCCTCTGAAAGCTAGGACCCCTCCACCCTCCACAAAATACTGAGCAGCACCCCTGGAAATCTATGGAGAGAGCCCCTGGGGAGGGATTCAGCCAACCCAGCAAGACAGGAGGGGAGCCCTTCCTCCGCCTCTGGTTCACCCCCCACCCCTCCCTGCTCCGGTCACTCGTCCTCCCAGCTTTCTGACTCCAGGCCGAGCCCCCACTTCTCCCTGTAGACCCGAGTTCTCCTAGAAGGACCATTGGCCCCCCTGTAACACAACAGGGACTGCTCCCAAAGATAAACATTTTAAACATGTACTTCGGAAGATAGTCGCAGCGGGCGCTCATGGTAGTGATTGGGAGGGAGCTGAAAATCACAGAGAAGAGAGAACCCCGATTCCTCGCGAGGTGCTCCTTGTGTCCAAGCCAAGAGGGGTCTTCGCTTCTGTGGCCCGTGCTCAGGGCCTTTCATCAGTGCCTGCCTGTCACTCTTGAGGACCACCCCCCACCAGCCTCTGCCCCCTCTTGCCCTCCAGCAGCCCCCTTCGGTCTTGGACAGAAGGTTACTGGGCAGATGCCACACCCTTTGCCCCTGACCCAGACCTTCAGAGGACAGACACTGTCCCCAAGTTCTGAAAGTAAGGCAGGGCTGGCCATGCACTGTGGACTAGCCCCAGCTTGTGGGGCCGCTCTCTGGAGCACAGGGGCACAGCCTTGAATCTTTGGAACCCCAAGTAATGCTTGGGTGAATGACCTCAATGAGCGGGACTTGGCATCTACACTCGGAAGATAGTACGTCCACACCCCACTCTGGCCTCCCTGGTCACCCCACTGGAAAATTCCCTGTGTACATCCTTGACACAAAGGACTCCCTACTCTGAGCTTAGTTGCAGCCGCTCATCTCCCTGACTCCACAGCCTTGCCCATCCTCCACCTTCTGGGTAGAAATAGCAGCTCCTTGTATTCTCCCCATGGGTGACAGTTCCTGCTCCTCTGTGCAGACCTATCATGTGTAGTTGGGCAGGTCACGCACTGAACAAGAGGCCTCCAGCTCAAGAGTTGCCGTGTACATCGCCGGTGTTGCAGATCTGTATTGAGCTTGCGATGCCTGTCTGTGCCCCTGACCGGCCCTCCCGTTCCCTGCCCAGAATGGCCGCTACCAGGGCCATTCCCATCCTCCCCACTCAGCCCTCACCTGTCTATATAAATGCTTCTTTTGATCCCAAAGGATCCCCTGCCGTGGTCCGTGTGCCCACTGAACGACAACCACACGGGCTACGACGAGGAGTGTGAGAAGGCGTCCTCTACCCAGTACTTCTGGTACAGGAAAACCCTCAACATCTCCCCGTCCATCCAGGACAGCGGGCACGTGCAGTGGGAGCCGGCGCTCTGCCTCGTCCTGGCCTGGCTGGTGGTGTACCTGTGCATCCTGAGGGGCACCCAGTCCACTGGCAAGGTGGGGATGGCAGAGCCCCTGCCCGGGCTGGGCACAGCCAACGGCTATCTTCCGCCCTCCGGGGGTGCGGGTGCGGGGGGACACTGGGCTGGGGGGGGACACTGGGCCGGCGGGGAGGGTATGGACACGAATCACCTACCAGACCACCAGGCACATGGCCAGTGGTGCTCTAAGTTGCCATCTCAAAAGGAGGACTTTTCCACTGCCTAAAAAGATGAGCGTTTCTGTGCCAGCCAGCCCCACGTCCATACCACCCAAGGGGCGCCAAGCAACTAGACAGTGAGTTTTCCCTTCCCTGGAGATGTCCCCATGAGGCCCTTGCCGCTGGCCCTCCAATTTAGCGGCGAGGTTGGTGTCACCCGGAGAACCTGTAGAGAGAGCTCTGATATCTGACTCCTCCCTGCCCCCTGCCCGGAAGTCCTGGAGTCATGGTGTGGAGAGGAACCTGAGCATGGGTTGATGAAAGCTCCCCCAGGTGATTGGGACTACAGCTGAGTCTCAGAACCTTTGCTCTAAGCTGCTGTCAGTGACCTTGCAGAGCTGTCCCGCCGGATGGATGAACCTTCCCTCGTTGGTGCCTCCCCAGGCTTATTCTCCTGTGGGGGCATGGATGCTCTTTGATCTGCCCCATGGAGAAAGTGTTCCTACAGTCTCTCCAGCACCTGGCATCTTTCTGGAGCTGCAGCAGATGCCCTACCCTCCCCCTCCCAGGGCATGCCCTATCCTCATACTCGGGCACTCGTCCTACCTGATCCCTTGTGGGTTGGGTGTGCACCTTGTCTCCATCTTGGGGAGCCCTTCATAGTAGGGTTCATCATCCCACTCACGTGAGGCATCGAGGGGCAGAGGGACCTGCCCAAGGGCACCAACCAGTGAGGGAGGAGCCTGGGCAGACCCAGCTTTGCCCCTGAAACTCCCCAACCTCTTGGTTTGGCGAATTACCTTCTGTTTGTTCTTCCCGGATTTTCATGACATAATTCACCCCAATTTTCCCTTCAGAAGGTCCTAAGAGGCCACCAGTCCTCATCCTCTTGACCACCTGGGTCGCCTCCTGAAGCCCCACCATGTTTCTCTCGATGCCGCAAGACCAGAACTGCTGGTGATATTTTAGGTGCCCTGTGATGACCCCAGGGCCATGCCCATCCCACGGCCAGGCTGAGGGACTAATGAGTCCTTTCTGGAAGAATTTAGAGCCTGTAGCTACTCATGTACTCAAGCTGTCCCATCTTGAAGTTTGGCTCATAGTTTATGCTCATAAAAAAAAGTTCTTTGCAATTTGTCTTTGCCAGATTATCATGAACGTGACAAAGATCTGAGGGCAGTGTCTATAAACTTGGAGATTTAATGAGGCCATCTCTTTTCGAGAGCATTTATAAATGTGTGAAATGAGGTCATGTCCTGCCGTGAACTTCTATTTCCTCTGTTCAAGCCACGCCCCCTCTCCATGCAAAAGTACCCCCGCAGCTTTATGGGGGAGTAATTCGGTTAAAAACTGTGTACTATTTCCTGGCCTCTTCTCTTGGAATCTCCTTCCCCCCATCCCCCAACTTCAAGAGTTGTCGTGGATGGGTCAAAAATGGTCTCTCCCCATGGTGTAGGCTGGGTCACCTGTCCAGCTTCCCTGATGGGGGAGAAGTGAGCCCAGAGTGCTTCTGGGAAACTTACTGACCTGAGAGGAAGGGGGGAAGTTCCAAGGGCCTACCCTCAGTATCCAGTAAGTGTCCACCAGTTACGGACATTGGTTACCCCTTTCCAGTTGTCCTCAATGGTCTTCAGCTCACTGGCCTCCTGTCCTTGACCACATCTGTCTCCATCTTGCTCCTGGATTATTTTTCTATCAAGTCAGCTGGCTTGATGGCTCTTCTCAAATTAAAACGGCCTCGAGAGGAATCAGTGATAAGAGACAGGCCCCACCTCTGCCTGCTGTCCCCGGGGGATGAGCAGGTGCGAACCGCTCGTCTGGTGGCCTCAGAAGGTTCCAGGCAAGATGGTGCCACACCTCAGCAGGAAATGGGGGCTGAGGGCGAGCCCATCTGGACATGGGCCTCCAACCAGATGAACCCAACCTTCAAGCAAACTGCTTTTGCAGAAAGAATTTTGCAAAATACCTCTGTGCTTTCTGTAAAGAGACTGTGGTACCTACATGGGTTGATTCCGAGAAAAAGTGCCTGGTCTGGATGGACAGGCGCGCACCTGCAGGTCCCGGTTTGAAGGTCGTGTAAGAGTTTGCGTCGGCAGGCCAGGGGTATGACGCTGCCGAGCCACCGTGGAACCCACTGAGCTCGCGATGCCTGTCAGCAGGGAAGGATTTGGTTGAAGAAAAATGCCACTCATGTGCAGAAACAAAGTCAGATGATTGAATTTCTGTCATATTTCGGATAGGGACATTGTCCCCACACCAACATCATCACCTTTCCAGAGCCCTCATGGCCAAGTTTTTCTTGGGTCTCAGTTCTGTGGAGAAATGCCATGGCTGCAAGCCCCTGAGGGTTTTGTTTTTTTTTTTTTTTTTTTTTTCCCCAGCCCAAACTCAGAATCATTCCAGTTGTCGATAGCCTGAATGCCCGAGACAGAGTGGCATGCTCTATGGGGACCACGCACGGGTCTGTCCCAGGGACAAAGGGGCCCGGTGATCGCGGGTCGCAGGGAGGCTGACGCTGCCCTCTGCCGCCCTCTGGTGCCCGCAGGTGGTATACTTCACCGCGTTGCTGCCTTACTGCGTGCTCATGATCTACCTGGTCCGGGGCCTCACGCTCCACGGAGCCACTAACGGCATAGCCTACATGTTCACGCCCAAGGTACGGGCTGGAGGGAGGGGTACCCCCCGTCCTGCAGGGTGGGTGGAAAGGCGGGGGAGACCCAGGGAGGTGGGAGCAGTGTGGGTTACCTATGAGCGCTGGGTCCTGTCCTCAGCCAGGCGGGGGTCCTGTTCATGCTGGGAGCACTGAGTTTTTTGTCCACCCATCCCCCTCATCCTCCCTGCACCCCAACCGACTATGGCCTTGGCCTCATGTCTGGCCTCGCACATACCCTCCTAGCAGCCTGTGGACCATATGATTTGTCGTCCAACAGTCTGTCTCCCTCACCCCTTTCCCTGCAGGGTATTCTGTGATCCCTCCCCAGCCCACCCGCTCCCCTGTGCCCCGCAGCCAACCCTCCTCTGTCGGCAGGGTGTGGGGAGATGGGGGGGTCCTATTTCCTTTGGGACAAAACAAGTTCTTCATTTAGCAAATCTGGTCCCTGGAAACAAAAGGACTGGCAGCGCCCCCACCCCAAAATGCCCCCCCATTCCAGATGGCTCCCAGTGTCTTAAGTTAACTTCACGGTGGACTTTTCAATTGCGCACGTCCGCTGGGAAGGGTGCCACAGAAACCGGACAGGAGCGATGTGTGCGTGTCAGCCGCTGGGGAGTTGATGGGCTCCGGCCCCCAGCACAGGTGCAGTGGGTCCCCTACTGCCGGGCCCTCCGCCCCCTACCGGCAGGTCACGGGTGGTTCAGTGGCCCCCTCCCCTGCCGGCTTTGCAGCTGGAGCAGCTGGCCAACCCCAAGGCCTGGATCAACGCGGCCACCCAGATCTTCTTCTCCCTGGGCCTGGGCTTCGGCAGCCTGATCGCCTTCGCCAGCTACAACGAGCCGTCCAACAACTGCCAGAAGCACGCCGTCATCGTGTCCCTCATCAACACCTCCACCTCCATCTTTGCCAGCATCGTGACCTTCTCCATCTATGGCTTCAAGGCCACCTTCAACTACGAGAGCTGCTTGAACAAGTAAGCCCATCCCGGGCCGTGTCGGGTGGGCGGGGTGCGTCCACCCAAGCTCCCCCCAAGGGCCGCTGGGAAGAGGTGGGCGCCAGGAAGGCAAGGGGTGAGGGGCAGAGGGCACTGGCTTTGCAGCCCTCCATCCAGGGCCCCAGCCTGGGCGCCCCTGCCTGAGGGGCTGAGGGCAGTTCAACAGACAAGCCTTCCTTTCTTCTGCCTCATCTCCCTGACCTTGGAAGTAGTCTAGCGGCTCTGTGGGTGAGTCCTGAAGAGGACAGAGTCTGCTCTCTGTCTCCGCCTTCCCAAAACACGACCACCCTCATCCAGATCCCATGTGGGAGTCACCGGCCACAGCTGGCTACTTACAGATTTAAATGGGGATGGATTTATATAATTAACTCAATTTTAATTAAATTAATTAGTTGATTAAACGTTAATTAATCAAAGCAGTTGTGATTTTAAGTTAAATTAAGTCAGTTAAATTTCTGTTTAAATTGATTTCCACTTACATGTAAATGAATTCAGGTCGGTTTCTCCGTTACACTCCCCACATTCAAGGGCTCAGCTGCCACAGCACCCCCCCCACCCCGCCCCAGAACATTCCCATCATCCCAAACATTCTGGAGGAACATGCCGGCCCAGAGATCAAGGTGGCTTAGCTGGGTGGGTTGGTTTCTCATCTCTGGTCCCACTTGAAGCTCCTTCAAAGCCATTCAAAATCACACACACACCCCCACCCCTGCTAAACTTTAAAAGGCCACAGATCTACAGATTCCCGTTGTTGGAGAGACCCTGCCCCATCAGAGGGGAAGGACCCCCAGCAGCCCAGCTTCAAGAGGGTTCCGTGACCGTGGCCTTTCTAATCAGCCAAGGTCCACCTGGTCCTCTGCTCGGCAGGGTGATTCTGCTGCTGACCAATTCCTTTGACCTGGAGGATGGCTTTCTGACCGCCAGCAACCTGGAGCAGGTGAAGGGCTACCTGGCGTCCACCTTCCCTGGCAAATACAGTGAGGTGCTCCCGCAGATGAGAAACTGTAGCTTGCAATCAGAGCTGGCCACGGTAAGGCTCGGGCAAGGTCTCGGCCGGCTTCCCTTCCCCAGGAGCCGCCCACAGGAGCAAGTGCAAGCCGGTGGGGGTTCTGCAGTCAGCCACAGGGTCGGGCCTGTGTGTCATTTGCCAGATGGAGTGACACCTTCTTTGCAAAGCAGAGAACACCTTCTTTGCAAATGCCCATGAGTTGGGGGTGGGGGGGAACCTGCCGGTTCATACCCAGCGGGAGGCATTTGACATTAACTTTGGTCCTCCTGAATCCCTCCCACGGATGCTGCATTGGAGGAACCCGGGGCCTGGAGCTGTTTCCGTCACCATCATGCTGGGATCATGGGCCTTCTGGTCTAAGCCGTGGTTAGAGATGTCTGGCTTCTCAGCCAGCCATAGCTAAACAGCCTAAGGTAACTGGGGTATAACCCACCTGCCCCCACCAGACCCCTTCTCCTGTGGCTCAGGAGCTGGCTGAGCCCACCCCATGGAGGCTGCACTTGGTGATTGGCCCCTGGCACCCTGTCAACGCGGGCCACCTTCCCAGGGAACATTGGCTCTGGCTCGGGCAGTCGGCTTGCATCACTGTTATGGATCGGCTCATTTCACGCACAAGGCAACACTGTCCTTCCTGGCTCTCTGCTCACCCCGGCCTGTGGCCTGACACCCCCTTCCCGCCCCCCACCCCCCGCTCCCCAGCCCCCAGCCATCAAGGCCTTGATCCACTCCCTTTGGGCCTCAGCTCCTGTTCCGTGTTCTCATTTCAAAGTTCCTTTTTGTTTGGGGGCCCCTGGGAGCTTTCCGCCCTGACTTCTGGGCTTGGCTCAGTGTCCGAGAATGAGGGGGTGACTGATGGCTTCAGACTGTCTTTCTCTATTGCGTTCGTTGCTGGGTTTTCCCTCCCCTGTGATGCCTTATTCTCTGCTGTTTGGAACTGATCTAGCGAATTTCTCCTCTTGAATTTGTCCTCTGCCTTTTTAACTCAACCAGGTCTGAAATTCAACAGGGTCTTGACTTCCCGCCCACCCGGAACAGGGACTGTAGTTTTAAATACCGCCTGTGTCCGCCTCTGTCCTTTTCTCAGCTCCTGTGTTGGAGGCTGTGCTGTTTTACACGACAGTGTGTGTCTCTCCTCGCCTTTGTGCCTTTTTACCTGTTCACCATTTCCTCTGGCACCCCAGACATCTTCCGGGATCATCATCTCCCTTAAAACGCGTTCCTTTAGAGCAGCTTGCTTTTTTCCCTCTTTAGTTTTAATTCCAGTATCGTTCCCGGGCTGTATTCATTTCCGGTGTATAGCACCTGCTTCTTGATAAATTTCCTCGGATGTCGTCTGTATGCTAATGCCGATACTCAGTCCCCTCTTTTTAAGGACTGTCTCCCCTGTGTGGAAGGTCCCAGGTTTATAGTTATTTTCTCTGGACACTTTGGAGAGGTTTGCCATATGATTTCAGTTGCCTTGAAATTTCCTGTCCTCCTCCGAAGCTCTCGGCTGCCCCATGCTTTCGCTCTGATTTCTCTGGCCCATCCCTTGAACTCTGGCCTCGGTAACTGAAGCATGGATGTATTTTGTATTCATCCGACATGGGTTGGATGAATACGCCAGGATGCCCCCAGCCCCAGGGTGGGTTGGGTGAGGTTGGGGCCTCCTGGAGCCACAGATCCACGTGTCTTTACCAGTTCTGGAAAATTCACACCCCTTAACCTCTTCATCATTGCCTGTACTTCTCTCTCTCTGCTCTGGAATTCCTTCCGGACCTCCGCATCCTGCCACTGCATGTCCACTCGCTTCTCTTTTATGTTTTCCCAGCTTCTTATCTTTTTTTTTTTTTTTTCGTTGTGGATCCGTTCCTGGAATATGCCTCCCGGTTCCCTAAGTTTCTCTTCAGCTACAAGTCGTATTTAGCTGTTGATGGAGCCTGTCGGTTCAGTGATTTGTTAAACACGATTTTTTTTTTTTCCCTCACATTTGCTCCCCATGCTGAGTTTCCTGGGATACGCTTACTTTTGGCAGTTTTATCTTCTGCTTCTTTGAAAAGGTCCTACATAGCTATTCCAGGGGTGGCCTTGGGCAGGAGAGTGAGGGCAGTCGGTTTCCTGACTGACACCATGGAGAATTTGTTGGCTCATGATAATAATGATAAAAAGCAAAGCCAACTTTAGCAGGTTTTGTTACTGTTTGTAAATTCTCTACAAGGGACCACCCCCTGTTGTCTGCACGCAGAGCTGGTGAATCCCACTATGCTAATTGGTATGCCAGAAGTCTGCCAAGCCAACCGGTGTCGGCCATTCTGGGGGAGTTATTCCTAACTCTTTCCTCCGTGGCTTGTCGTCTTTGGGTTTATACATCTGTTTGCAAGCTCGCTGCTCGATCTCTCTGGTGGTCCTGCAGGTCTAGATTGCAGGAGTTTGCCCCCAGAGTGGGTTTGCTTCTGCTGCTGGTACCCAGGGGGCACCCTCCCCCATGCCCCCAACCCCAAGACCTCTTCCAAACCTCTTGGAGGGTTCGTCTGTAAGCGGGAGCTCCAGGCTCTGGTTCCACAGGTGGCTATCCCTGCAGGGCTCTGGCTACAGAGCAACCCTGCCCTCCCAGGCCCCGTGGCTTCACCCACCCACCTCGCCTCCCAGCCACTGGGGCCGCACAATGCCTCAGTGGCCGTCCTATTGGAAGCACAAATTATCCGAACCTTGTCTGATTGTATTTCATCCCGAATGGACGTGAGTTGGGGCAGGAGATGGGAGCTCAGTGTTCCAAAGTGATGAAAGGGGCTCCTCATGGCTCACGTGTCTACCCAGCCCTGCTAAGCCCGAGGGGCCCGTGTGCACATGGCAAACCCCAGCTCGGCCCGTGGCTTCTCCTGGCCACCTCCCAGGTCCCGCAGGTTGCTTTGTATCGGGTGTGCTTAAGGAGCCCCAAGCCCCTTGGGTGGGTAACTGCTATCTTCTCACCATGGGCAGGCGGTCCAGGGCACCGGCTTGTCTTTCATCGTCTACACCGAGGCCATTAAAAACATGGAGGTGTCCCAGCTGTGGTCAGTGCTCTATTTCTTCATGCTGCTGATGCTGGGCATTGGGAGCATGCTGGGGAACACGGCGGCCATCCTCACGCCTCTGACTGACAGCAAGGTCATCTCCAGCCACCTGCCCAAGGAGGCCATCTCCGGTGAGTGGGCCCATCCATGGGGGATAGGGGACTCAGGGAGGGCCAGGCATGGTGCACAAGCAGATGGACGAGCCTTGTGGTCTCTTGTCCTTGGGGCCGTGTGGGATTCGGAGTGCATGACTCGCCTGTGCTTCTGGTTCTCCATCACGGGGAAGGATGGTGGCCACCCCAGCCTTGGGGAAGGCCACACTTACCAGCATGGTGCTCCAAACTCTTCAGGCCAGGAGACAATCTGCTCTGGTCTTTGTTTCAATCGAAGCATAACACTTAGAGCATGTACATTTCCTAAACACAATCTCAGTGATTTTTACATGTAACCACCCCCTAAGTCAAGATACAGAGCGTTTCCAGCACCCCCGAGAGCCCTTCCCCACCTCTTCCCAGTCCACATGCTCCCAGCCCCAGAAGCCACCTCTTCGTGACTGCTACTGCTTCAGGATCGTTTTCCCGCTCTTGAACTTCATATACATGGAATCACGCTGTCTGTGCTGTATGTCTCTTGTCTTCACCAAACTCGATGCGGTCCTCCCCATTGTTGCAAGTGACCATCGATCTGTCCCTTTCCTGCCTGCGTGATAGATGATCACCTAGAAGACCACCCAGCACTGTGTATCTTCCCTTCTGCTGTCGTGGGCCATTTGGGTTGCTAGGGAAGGAACGTGTTTTTCTGATCACGCATCTCCCTGCTTCACTCCATCACCCATCTGCTCCACCATCATACCTGGTGATAGAACCCAGTGGCCCCCCACTCCTGCCCACGATGACCCCATCCCACCACATCTAGGACGTCCCTTCTCCCAGCCTCATCCCACCGAGCTCACATCCCATCCCCTTAAAATCCTGGCCAGCCAGATGGAGCTGCCCACCCCTTGTCAGAACCTTCTAGCACTGAGCATCGCTCTTCCCACATGGTCTCTGTGGCCACATGCTATGTGCCGTTAGCTCCCAGCCAGCACATAGCCCCTTCCTCGAGGTGTGTCCCCTCAAGATGGCACGGGGGCTTGGTGACGGGTGGGACATGGTGTGGCGGTGAGAAGGGCAGGTGGGAGCTTAAGGGTCAAATACTTCATGGGGTCCCTGGGGGAGTCTGCCCGTGGAGGCTGGTTCAAGAACCTGGGTTCTGGAAGCAGAAGGGCCTCTGTCTGAATCCTGACTTCCCCTCTTAGATGCTGTGGGATGTTGGGAAAGTCCTCCTTATCTTTGAGCCTTGGTTTCCCCAGCTGTGAAAGGGAGCTCCCCAGGCTATTGGATCCAATGCACGAGACGTGCCAGGGGCACGTATAGTGGGAGCTGGGTAGACATTCCTGTCTTCCTCTCCCCTCCCTACTCCCTCTTCTGGCCAGACATGAATCCTCTCTAGGAGGTTCTGAAAGGGGTGCCCTGATTCACCTCCGTGAGCTCAGAAGCTGAGTTGTAGGGGTAAATGACATCACCAGACCCATAGGCTGGGTGGGACCCACCCCCACCCCCACCCCCACCCCCACCCCCACCCCCACCCCCACAGCATGGGGAGACAACAGCACCCACAACTTTCTCTTTTCCGCTGAGCTTGACGCCCCCTGCAGGACATCTCCCTGAATTAACATTAGTGACTTGTGCAGACACACACTCCTTGGGACACCTTTGTTGTCCCCTGAACACACACACCTGTGGCATACAGAGGCAGAGAGGCCAGTCCATGGCTAAGTCCCCCTGGGGTCTGTGGCTCCACATAGGAAACTGGATGAACAGGTAGGCGTCTCAGGCAAATGAGCGTGTGGTCTTGTGGCCCCAGGTCTGGTGTGCCTCGTCAACTGTGTCATTGGCCTGGTGTTCACCATGGAGTCTGGCAACTATTGGTTTGACATATTCAATGACTACGCGGCCACGCTGTCCCTGCTGCTCATCGTGCTGGTGGAGACCATTGCTGTGTGTTACGTGTATGGGCTAAGGAGGTAAGGAGGCCCCACCCCTGACACCTGCTGGGGGAAGGGCCCATGAAGGCCACGCCCCCACGAAGGCCTCGCCCCACAAGGAAAGCAAGTCCACAGTTTTCTCCTCCAACTTGGCACTGTTTTTCCCTTGGCCCAGCTAATTCTCTGCCTCGCTCCCACCTTCAACCAGTATCTCGTCTTTCTGCTTTCTGTATTGCAATGGGAGTGGGGAGGACCAGCCATGACCCTAGAAACCAGACCCGTTGAGCCATGTTTCCCTCTGTGTCCCTCGAAGCTCTGGGGTCCCCTGTCACACCAAGGGACTTACACATGATCAAGTAATTTCGGGATGTCACAAATAAGAGAGAGTCAACATTTCTTTCCTATAGGACTACTTGGAGCCTCAAAGACCACTGTGAGTCTCAAAGGGGGTATAATGTGTAGCATGTCCAAAACGTTTTCGGTCAAGAAAGACTTTGGAATCTGTCCTTCCATTTGCTATCTGTTGAGGACATTCGGGTTAGAGTGACCCACTCTTCCTTGTTTTCCCAGGACCAAGGGGTTTCCTGAGACGTTCAGTGTGAACACTGGGGACGTCCTGGGTCAGCCGGGACAAGTGGGTCACCTAGATGTGGTAGTCTAGAGGGAGAAACAGATCGGTCCCCTGAGAGGGTAGGTGTTTCCCAGGAAGAGAGAAAGTTGCGGAAAGAGGACCAAAAGGCAGGGCCCAGGGGAGATGCTGGAGAAGGGACACAAGTCCATGCAAAGGGGTGGTACTAAGTGGTCAGGGTTGGAGGGAGGGAGAAACCAAAGGTGCCTCGCAGAGCGGAGTTTGTAAGCAGCAGGACCCAGGAATGGCCGGGAGAGGAGAGTCTCTCGGCTCGCCCAGGGGACAGCGCCATCTAGCGACCACCGACCCACAGTGCCATGTCACCCTTCGTTCCACAGCCAGCTAGCTCTTCCCATATCTCTCTATCCAGGCAAGTTGGAGGGGGAGCGGGGATGAGCAGGGGATGTGAAGGGACAAAAGAGCGTGTCATCTTGAAAAATCTCAGGCATTCACATGAAGCACAGGACCCTTCATGGCCTGAAACCCAGGGTCCAGCCAGGTCAGCAGCAGCACGGGAACAGGTGGCTGTCTGCAGGCTTCTGTGGGAACTCAGCACAAGCCACAGGCCCAAGCGTGGCAGGTGGCTGTGACTACCGCCGGTGACGGTCCTGCCTCACCCCACCCCACCACACACCCGCCCCTCTCCATGCCTGCTTCTCCCGCCATGGGGAGTAGCCCTTATGGTCTACACCAGCAGCCTTCATCCAAAGGTGGCACCAGGAAGGTATCTTCTGATGTCCCTGTAACCATGAGGCGGTTGCTTTGCTGCCCTGCTCTGTGGCGGCCTCAGCCCTTCTCCCCTCCCCACCCCGCACGCCCTCTCCCCAGGTGTCAGAGAGGAACCCCAAAGAGGTCATCATCGGTGGTGCTCAGAACAGGATCTTTCTAAGCAAAGGGATATGAAAGCTGGAGCCGTCTTGCCCCAACAGCATGGATAATCCTGACTTTCGCTGCATTTTCCAAACAGATTTGAAAGTGACCTTGAGGCCATGACCGGTCGTGGCCTGAACTGGTACTGGAAGGCCATGTGGGCCGGCATGAGCCCCCTGCTCATCGTCAGCCTCTTTGTCTTCTACCTGAGTGACTACATCCTCACAGGGACCCTGCAGTACCAAGCGTGGGACGCCTTCCAGGTACCCTCCGGCTCTGGGCCCCCTGGGCTCCCTTCCAAGCACCGGCTTTACGTTCGCTGAAACCGACCCATTTCCCTGGGGTGGGCAGGTCAGTTGTCACGACACAGAAACACTACCCAGGTAATGAAAAACACTCAGCTCAGGACAGCAGAAGTGGGCTTTGGTTTTTCGCTGTGTACTCCAGTAAAGAGAGTAGGATTCCCTCCCAGGACTTCCCAGGGGGCCTCTGGAGGCCGGTAGAAGGTCTGCCAGGTGCTGGTTCCCACCCCTGACCTCTGTCCACTTAGGCCTCCTCGGGGAAGGCAGAGCGAGCCTGGAGGGCCCGGCCCCTGACCCCCGGAAAGCATGGCCCCTGGAAGGGACATTGCAGGAGCCCTAGGGGACTTGCATCAGCACTTGGGTGCCGGATCCTGGCAGGGTCCGGGTCCGGGTGCGGCTGGGACAGACAGAACAGGCTCGCTTGGGGCTCCACACAGCTGCTGTGCCCCAACCGGAAGGACAGCGTGTCAGCATGTGAACAGCCAGGGGCCGCACGGGGACCCTCGGCCTCGCGGCCAGGCCAGCTGTCCCGATACAGACGCGCTTTCATAGAGAACGTGATCGATAGTGGCTGAAGGCGCCCCCAGCCCTGGTTCCAGCGGCTGCGCTTCTCCAGCCGTGGCTGGGGGACGGGGGTGTGTCTTCCCCAATCCACAGCAGCCTGATACATCCGTAAAATGCAAGGACAGTGAAGCACTTGAAAAGTGACATGAGGAGAATAGAGGAGAATATTTGCAGAGTACAAGCTCCCATCACTTCTGATACCCAACAGACAGAAGACGAAGCGGTCACATTGCTACAACAGCTTCTCAATGCCTCCCCCCGCCCTGCCCCAGTTTCTGCATGGGTCAGGATGGAACAAAAAAAGGGAATAGGCAAGCAACAGAAAGTTCGCGGGCTGGTTTCCCACACCACACCCTAAGCAGCGTTTGGGGTCACAAACCACGCTTGGGCCACAGCAAACACCTGCTTCCCCTGGACGTAGCTGTTCCGTGGCTCCCACTTTTTGGCCTCATTTCTCATCAGCTTTAATTCATGTGCATTCAGGGAAGCGTCCAGCAACTGAATCCAGAGGTCCCTCAAGGTTTCTCCTGACCAGAGCTGTGCCATTCAATGGGGCAGCCAACAGCCACATGGGGCTGTGCCCATCTGAGTTCACCACAACTGCATACAATTTAAAATTCAGTTCTTCACCCTCACCGGCCGCATTTCCAGGGCTCAGTAGCCCCCTGTGTCTGGTGGCTGCCATGTTGGACAACCCTGATACGGAACACGTGTGTCATTACAGAATGTTCTGTTGGGCAGCACCGGGCTCAGGTTAGCCCCCTGCACATAGGTGCCCCTATTGGTGCCCCGAAGGGAAGGCCCTTGATTATTCCTGTCGGTGATCTTTCAGAGGCAGGGCCAAAATAGTGGCTGTATGCACACTAGCTGAAGTTCACGGAAGAGAGAGAAGGCAAGGGGGACGGCAAGCGGGGGGTGGTCTATCCAGCATACTTGCTGGTGAGCTGCAGAGCCAGGTGGCCCCGGACAACCCCCCACCCCCAGCACACGCCTCTCCACCAGGTCAACCTCTGCGTGCAGTGGTTTCTTCCTGCTGACCCTGTTTCCCCTTGCAGGGACAGCTCGTGACCAAGGACTACCCCCCATACGCCTTGGCCGTCATCGGGCTGCTGGTGGCCTCCTCCACCATGTGCATCCCCCTGGTGGCCCTGGGGACTTTCATCACACGCTGTCTCAAGAGGGGAGACACGCCCCCCGCGGCCTGAGGACTGGGCTTCCCAGAGACCATGCTCAGCTGCTCCCTGTCCGGCAGCTACGACTTACAGACGGAATCTCCTTGGCTGCTTCGGACAATATTTGCTCCAGAAACACTCAGCCTGTCGTCTTCCTGAGTTCGTCAAGAAGGACAGTGGAGGAAGAAGGTTCCCTTGGGAGGACCCACACCCCACCCACGGAGCAGCCCCTGCTCCCCTCTGTGCCCCTCCCTGTGACCAGAGACACGGGCTTTTCAAGGCCAGTCTGGAAGACAACTGCTTTCTTGACTTTAGGGAAGTCCTAGAATTAGGCCACACTGTGAGCTGAAATTTGACTATAATTTTCATGGAATAAAATTTAAGCGACTTTTTTTTTCTTCTGAAGAAATCCCAAAATAGGAGAGGGCAGTTGTTTTTTAGATCAGCTGGAAGAGAGGTTTTCTCCAAGTGCCTAAGATGACAGCCGAATGTCACTGGTGGAAAACCAGGTCTCTCTTTTTGAGTCCCTGTGAATATGTAACTGCTGGGTCCTTCACTAACACGACCGACTGGCCAGGTGGATGGAGGCCTTTGCTGGGGTCCAAAAGGGGCTCACTTCTGTGATCTGAGGTCTCTCACGGTGGGTCCAGGCCCGATCCTCCCAATTACAGTGCGCAACCCCAAACCACCCGAGAAGTCCATGCAGACAGCCCCTACCACTGGATGTTGGAAAAGATGCCAGAACCACTTGTGGGTGAGGGCACAGCCAACTTGTTGTTCTATTTGGACATGGCGGCCAACTCATTAGAGCAAAGACCATGAACGTCACTTACAGTCCATCTTAAATTATTTGTACATAGGTTTTCTAGAGTGTAGAAAACAGAGCCTTTTGGAACTGAAGACACCATATTTATGATACAGCATCAGTCCACAGTGCCAATGTCCCCTGTCTTTGACCGCAGTAAGTAGGTCAAGGTTATCCCTAAGCGGAGAGGGCCGCTTCCTGCCCTAACATTCTGTGCTTCCTGGACATACAGGATTCAGTGAAGTTTCTTTGGGTAGATTTGTACAAACATCTTCGCAGACACTTAATTGGAGCATTAGTTGGAGGGGTTTGTTGGTGGTTTTTTGTTTTTTTGTTTTTTTAACTTCATTTTCATGGCTCTAAGTGTCCTATATAACAAAAATAGGCATTAGGAAGGTCTTTTGCCTTTTATAGCCATCCTATCAATATTTCACAACTTCACCTCATTATTTAAAAAAAAAAGTCACTTGCCTCTAGAATGCACCAGCATTTCCTAACCACAAATACTCAGTCCTCTAATTTTTTTCATCAGAGGGTTTAGGGCCAACAAACCTTACCTACCAGAGCTTGAAGAGTGGGCACGCTCCATGTCAAATACACAGCACAGTCTGTTCCTGAATCCCTACAGAGAGGAACCCCCCCCCCCCAAGCTCACAGGCACAGTCATGGTCTTGCAACATGGGCCACCCCTCCTGGGGTCTGGCGTCAGTGGGGTGTGTCAGTCCTAAATGCCAAGTAGCCTCAGGACCATGGGGCCGACGCCGTCCTCATTCCTGTATTGAGTTACTGTATGTCCCTGCCGCTACCCCTGGCCGGCCATCTGAACCACTTGGGAGCGAGGCTTGCCGTCTCCCCGTGCGTACCCAGGCCCCGCCCGGAGCCAGCCCAACCCGAGGACCAGGGCCCCACAATGGGTCGTGCATTTAGGAATACTTACATCAAGAAGAACCTTCAGACATTTAAAAGCATTTTTGAGTCCTTCGATTGTCATGGACAAACCACTAATACAGAATAATTTTTGCACCCAAAGCTGGACAGATGAAATCCCGCTGTTCTAGAATAATGTGCTCGAGCTAAAGGCCTCGGGTTTTGGTTCAGTTTTATTCTGGTTCCTGTGAACTTCATGAAGGGCAGAACAGTTCTCAAGCATCCTCTTGAAGCCATAGTTAAGTCCTGTCTCGAAAAAATCCTCGGTTGACCATTTTCAGGGTATTGCATGGAAGTGGTCATCTGGCGTTCATCCACCTGCCTCCCAGAGAGCTGGAGGGGAAAAGCGACGTTCCGTCCCTGTCCACGTGACAGTCACCTAGATGCCATGGCCAGATCGCGGGCTCCAGGGAGCTTTCTATTAATGCTAGAGACCTAATGGCCCTTGGCTTAGCTCTAAGAAATCAGGGACGGAACTATCTGGTTTTTAGCAATTTTCCCCATAAATAAAACCCTAGACAAGTGTATCTGTAAGGTTTTGGTTATGTACTGGCTGCAGTTTTAAGAGCTTTCCACACAAGATTTTCCTGCATTATGTAAAGAGACGAGTTGATTTGGGAAACATGACAAATAAAGGAAGATCCAGCCAGTGTCTCGTTTCTGTCCCCTTCTCCGTGTTTCCCCCAAGCGGCCAGGGAAGCCACGCTGCCGCAGTGGACAAAGACCCGAATGGGATGGTCAGATTCCCTAAGAAAAGCCAGAAAAATGTCTAATTTGCTGCATGTAAAACAGGTGTAACCTCTATCTTTTCAATCCTTCTGACGGGCATCCTGGGCAGCCTGTCTGTCTCAGGGTCTGGCTGAGACCATAAGAAACCACGGTAGGCATGAGTGTGCCCTTAACAACTATGCTGGGGGCAGAGGGGGTGTATGCAAACTGCTGTGTTCGACTTTTGTCTGCGTTACATAAAAGATTAATCTCTGGCTGTTCCACTTGATTGACAGAAAAGCTGGGACAGAGAATTAACTCCCCGATCAGTTTTTACTTGACATTAGTCAGGGGAAGAAAAATAAGTAACAGATTCAAACATCCACTTGAAAGGCTAAAACATCATTGACAAACAGGAAATTCTCAACCAGAATGTCGTGACCAGTCCCTGACATGGGAACCACTTCTCTTCCTGACTGTGGCTCACCTGCACAGTATCAGTGTTACTAAGAGCACCAACTGGTGGGTTACACACCAGTCCCGGGGTAGGTGCTGGGGATGGTGCTGAACACAACAGACATCATCCCTGGCCTTCCTGGCACTTACGTTCTGGGAGGGAAGAGAGACAGTCATGGGCAACAAATGAGTACAAACTGTGATTGTTTCTAAGAAGGCAAGAAATGGGTCAAGTGATGGTTTGAGAGGGAAAGTACGTCAATCAGGTGGTTGAGGAGGAGCTTTGAGGATGGAATGTCTGTCTAGACAGAGTCAACAGCATGTGCAAAGGCCCGGGGGTGAGAAAGAGCAGAAAGGAGGCCAATGGTTGGAATGGGGAGAGTGCTCGGAGGTGGGCTTGGAGGAGTAGGCAGGCTCGAGTCAGTCAGGCCTTGTGGGCCAGGCAAGGGGCTGAAGATTTTTCTTCAAAGAGCAACAGAACCCCACTGAGGATTTAACGTGGGCACCTTGCCCTGTGTGATCTGTAGGAGAAGATTTATATAGCACATATAACCAACAAACAACTCTAGAATATAAAGAAGTTCACAACAAATCAAGAAGGACAATCTAACAGAAACCGGCAAAAGACGTCAACAAGGCACAAAACAGGAACACCAATGACCAAAGAAGGAATGACAAAAAGATGCTCAGGGTCATCTGGGATTGGAGAAATGCCAGAATGCGATCAGTATCTCATCCGTACCTGCTAGATGAAAAAAATCAGGAAGTCTGGCATACCGAGCGCTGATAGTCACATGGAACCACTCGGCACGGAAATGGCACGAGTCCATTTAGAAAATGATTTCGTGTTATTCTTGTGTTTCTGGTTCCTCGTTCTCCTACTGGGGAGACAGCAGGGAGAGACACACTCCCACGGGAGCCAGGAGGCGTGGAGAAGGTGCACAGCTGGACCGAGTGCAAGAGTTACCAACCAGAAACCACCGAAATGTCCATTAGCATCAGACCGGACCGGATAAAAAGGAACATGTGATCTATTAAATCCGAATGGACACAGAGACGGTCATAAATTCATTCACTATAAACAAGCTGGCAGGAGGGGACGACAGCTGGGACCACCGAGCGGAGGAGTCCTAGAAGCATCACGCCGAGTGCGCACACAACGATACACAGATGGACTCGACTAGTAAGGCGAGGAAATGCAGCAAGAGCAAGCAAAGCCAGTGGAAAGCTCTCCGGGAGGACGCAGGGGTGGCCCTGGGAAGAACATGGGTCTCCCCAGGGGCAGGGTCTCCTTGACCCCATTCTGCTACGGGCCCCAACAGCACAGGAGGGAAGCCACGAAACTTTAGACTGAGCAGAGGTACTGGACTTGTCCAGCGAGACGCCTTCTTCCCCCAGCGCTCCTCCCACAGAGGGAAGGGAGCCCAGAGCTATAGGTAGCGCTGGGGGAGGTCCCTGCACACCGCAGTGTCTGTCTCCTCCTCCTCCCTCTCCCTTCTCCCCTGCCCCCGGCCCCCTCCCCGGTGAGCACAAGCTGCTGGTGACGGAGGGCCCCAGGCTCGGAGCCACACAGCCCATGCCCAGTGCAGCAGAGATGAGCGATGCCTGCCAGGCCCAGCCCAGACTGCAGGGTTTGGGGAGCAAAACAAATGGTATCGCTGTTCTGTGCCGTTCTGGGGGCTAATGTGCCACGCAGAGTCTGGTTACCAGAACTCGTCAGTCCTGGTCTAAGCTGTACCACCTGACAGGAGGCCACCGAAATCTCTGGGGCACCAGCCCAGCGTCTTGCTCCTCCCTGGCTGCAGGGGCAGGCCTCCTAACACGGCCCCAGGGACGCCCACCTCGTAGCACTCATGCCCCACCCCTGCATGAGCTGGACCCAGGGACTGGTTTCGAACCCACGGAGAACAGCAGACCTGACGACGTTTCTGAGATTCGGTTACGGGAAAGACTGGCACTTAGGTCTTGCTGGCTTCTATAAGCCAAGCAGCTGTGCTAGGGAGCCCATGGGCAATGGACAGGGCATTCCAAAAGCTTATCATAACACGTCTTTATTGGGCTACTTTCTTCTGACATTGGGACTCTTGGACGATAAAACCCCAAGACCTTGGTTTGTTTAAGCTGCTTCCCCCCATGCCACCCCTGGCACACCTCCAATTCCATTCCAAACTGACCCCACAAGTACAGCCCAGACCGTTAGAACCAAGGAATCTGGGTCACATGACTCTGGGGACCGGCGCCCCCCTACTCCTAGTCCCAGAATCCTCAACAGGACAAAGTTGGTCATTCTGGAGTGGCAAGTAAGAGCGCAGTCACCGCGGATCGCACACGGAGTCATGTCTCACTTGTACTGGATGTAAACAGGCGATGAGAGCATCACTGACCTTTCTCTTCGCCCCAGGAAGCAAGGAGCTAGAGATGAGCCAGCACATATACCAATTAGTGTACCAGAGGAAGGACAGACGGTCACAGGGGTGGGTGCGTGGGAGAGAATTCCTGAAAAACCCTTCGCAGGAAGCTGCTGGGGCGGCTCCCTTCAGTAGCCTGGGCAGGAGAGGCAGCTGCTGGAGCCCAGAGAGCCGACGCCAGGGACAGGCACGACATAGCTGGAGGCGGCTTGGCTCGGCTCGCGGCAGGGACAGAGGACCCCACAGCCCACCTCCAAGGCCTTTCATCTCACTGCCCACGTGGGCAGGGGGTCTCCGAGGTGCATTCCCACCTGTCGGGGACACATTACTGTGGCCCGAGAGATCAGTTTCTAATAGGCAAGACTGTCGCTCTGCGCTGGTGAGACCTGTTATCATTTTGAGAAACAAATTAACTTGGCGGGGCAGGGTGCAGGGGATATCTTTTTATGGAAAAGTACTTTACTAAATAATTCGCTGGTTTTATCTTTAACTAAAAATTACTTATACACACAGACACGACTTCTCAAGTGATAACTGGAAAGCAGGTTTCAGAAGGTATGAATTTTCTTGCTTCCTTACACTGTCTACTTTTCTATAAAGCCCCTGCATGCACTGCTTTGTGTGAGTTCTAAAATTCTAAAATACAGGGGCGCCTGGGTGGTTCAGTCCGTTAAGCATCTGCCTTGGGTTCAGGTCATGATCTCAGGGTCCTGGGATCGAGCCCCACATCGGGCTCCCTGCTCAGCGGGGAGCCTGCTTCTCCCTCTCCCTCTGCTGCTGCCCCTGCATGTGTTCTCTCGCTCTCTCTCAAATAAAATCTTTTTTAAAAAGTTGTAAAATAAAAAAAGAACCTCCCTTTTAAGACAAAGTATAGGAGTGATACCAACAGTGGTTAGAAAAGAGTATGACATTTATTTTCACTTAAGGATTACAGTACATGAATTTAGAAATAAAATCACGGCAGGGCCCTGGATACGGACACTTTTAGGCGCTACACACCGGCATGGTCCCCCCACTGTGGAGCAGCCACACGAGCCACACAGGCGGGGCGGCTCTCAGTGGGTCTTTGCTGTGGTTGTGGAAGTCAGTTCTTCATGGGAGATGCCCAGGGGCACTTGACTTACTATATTACAGTAGACATGAACCGAGTTTCAAACATTTCATCTTTGGAACAAATTATGCTTATTTACATGTTAAGAATAGGTAGCTCTGATCACTTCCCTCCTGGGAGTTTTCATGAATGATTTTAAGCTACAGAGGGCTTCCAGCTATTACCTCCTTTAGAGTTTCTAGAAGCAACGACTCTTATTAATGTTTATAAAAGATAATGTTGGGAAATAAAAAGTCATGTTGAAATAAAGGCGCTTTGAGAGATACTGAAGGACCACAGAAGGTCTTCCTTACTATTGAAAAAAAACTGTACATATTTTCCAGCACAACACAAATATTGTAGCAGGATTTAATCGAACGATTTTAAAACAGTGGCAAGAATACTACCCTACACACTTTTCTAATATTTAAACCTCATAATTACAGTTTGAATATACAGTCCAACTTAGAATCAGAACTACGCGCAGCTTCTAAAGCGTATTTTTCAGGCTTGTTTTTGCACATAAATTAACATTGAAGTTGGTCCTTGATTTGGAGAACTCCAACTATGTGGAAGCACGAAATTTCAGACACACTTATTGACACAAACCTTTCCAGAGTGAGAAGGGCTGATGGTGCCATGCGTGGAAAGCGGCTGCTGCCTCCAAGCGCGACACCACGTCCCGCCAAGAGTCTCCCGGAGGCTCACTCGGCTCGATGAACGGGCCCAGGGGGAGCAACACAGCCGGGAGGGAGGAGGTGGCCCACCGAGGGGCTTCTCCACGTTGGGGTAAATCCTTAAACAGAGGTGGCTTTGGACCTTTAGCGTAAGACACAGACTTTACATTCTTTGATTTCATTTACACCTTTTAAAAAAGATAAAGTCTATCGGAACTTCCTCTTCTTTACACTCCAGTTCAAGCTGGACTCACAGAGCGGCCCAACCGAAACTCCACTGGAACGCCAGGCCCGGCTCCCCTCCGCCCGACCAGGAGGTCACGGGCTTCCCCGGCTAACTACCTGACGTCTGCGAGAGACTCACGCTGTGTGAACAGAGGTGCATTAGCTCATTATTCACCTTTTAAGTTCAAAGATGTGTGGGGAAGTCTGCTTGCAATCAGGAACTGCCTTTACAGTGACAATAAGGAAACTGAGCTAGAAAAATAATTTTACCATTTTAAATACGGAAAGAAGCTAGATCTCTTAAATATATTACTTATTCTGCAAGAGTTGATTAAATCGACAAAGAACAGATTCCTTCCGCTCCAGGGGCTGGATTCAGGTTACCTTTTAATTACAGAAGAGCTTCCAATTATAACTAGAGCCGTCCCAGTAGTGAAGAGATGGTCAAGGCAGGAACTTTGGGCCGATTGTAGGTCCTCCCCTCAAACGGAGCCCAGGGCAAGCTTCTGGAGAAAGGCTTTCGAAAGACCTTGGGCCCACGTGGAAAGCGGGTCAGTAAAGACTCCAGTTCTGCATAATGGAATCTTCCAAGCCAAGCCGCTTTCCACAGACACAAATTCAGTCCATCTTTTCTTTCTGGACCAATCTGGGAGCATCGACAAAATCCTTGCCGTTATAAAGAATAATGAAAAATGTTCCAATACTTGCAACTCCCCAGAAGAGCACGTAGGCCAGTGTTTCTGTCCAAGTGTCACCTGTTGATATAAAAAAACAAAGAACTGGGGCACCTGAGTGGCTCAGTTGAGTGTCTGCCTTTAGCTCAGGCCATGATCCCAGGGTCCTGGGATCGAACCCCACTTCAGGCTCCCTGCTCGGTGGGGAGCCTGATTCTCCCTCTCCCACTCCCCCTGCTTGTGCACTCTCTCACACTCCCTCTCTCTCAAATAAATAAATAACCTTTTAAAATAAAAAATAGGAAAAAATTTTTTAAAAAAACAAAGAGTTGGTAAATCAAAATCATTTTATTGAAGGGCGCCCAGGTGGCTCAAATGGTCGAGCATCTGCCTTTGGCTCAGGTCATGATCTCGGGCTCCCCGTTCAGCAGGGAGTCTGCTTCTCCCTCTCCCTCTGCCCCTCCCCCCACTCGAGCGTGCCGGCGTGCACACGCTTTCTCTGTCTCTAACGAATAAATGGGATCCCAGATCCAGTTTTCAGCAGCTTAGCAACATTAAAGTCTAGTGTTTAAACATTACAATTTAAAGTTTCATCTTGACCACATCAAAGTTGATCAGCACATCTACAGGAAAAATACAACCACCTCTCAATTAAGGTTTGAACGACTGGATCTTGAACTCTGGCCGGCTTCAGAATCCTTTCCAGAGCTCGGTAAGACATCAGCTGCTGGGCCAGCCCAGAGATTCTGATTTGGCAGGATGGGGGCGGGGGGGTGGGCCAAGAATCTGAATTTCTAACAAGTTCTCAGATCATGTCAAGGCCACTGGCCCAGAGACCACAACATGAGAGCCACCTGACTAAACTGTGTGGTATCACACAAAAGGTCATTTACTTTAAGATCAGGTACCTTCCTATTACAAGAGGCTATCAGTAATACATTCGCCACAATCAAAATGCCTACACAAAAACTAACTTCACAAAACACACGCTTCAGAAAAGCTCTGTATGAAAGTGTATAAAATAAAACTCAGTAACAGATTTTAATGATCTATTGCACACAACACTCCTGATAGGCATTTTTGCAACATCTAGAGTTCAGGAAGGTTAGCAGCCAGGGGAAAAGATCTACTTTGCCCTTCTCCTTGCCGAGTCGAACCGAGTGCTGCTTTTCTCCTGCAACAGGCCACAGATGGGGAGCCCCACGGAGCAGGAGAGGGTGGGGGCACGCGCCAGGGGAGAACAGGCTCCAGGCTCCTTCTTCATCAGCTGTCAGAGTTCACGCTACCCTCATCCCCCATTCTCTAAAAACCCGAAGTACAGACTACTCAGACACTATCCTATCTAAACACCACAGGGCTCATCATTTCATGGCAATGAACTGACATAAGATGTTGCATCAATCTCTTTGTACTTAAAAACACATACGGGGCGCCTGGGTGGCTCAGTTGGTTGAGTGACTGACTTCGGCTCAGGTCATGATCCCGGAGTCCCAGGATCGAGTCCCGCATCAGACTCCCTGCTTACTGGGGAGCCTGCCTCTCCCTCTGACCCTCTCCCTCCTCAAGCTTGCTCTCACTCTCTCTCTCCTCAAATAAATAAATAAAATCTTTAAAAAAAAATACAAAGTTATGTGAGCACTAATGTTCATACCTTTGAGTTTTAAAATTCTTCTCGGACAAAAAAGAAAGGCAGTTCCTCACAAGCCCAACCGGGGACCATCCCCAAAGGAACTATCCCCCTCTGTTCAGGCTGAGCTGTCTGTCTTTTGACTTGCCTGCCTCTCTAGAGGCTCCAAAGGGAAGTCAAGAAAATACAGAACAGATCAAAGTAACGAAATGAATTCAACAGGACACAGGCTCTCAGAAAACGGCATCCGCTAGGCAGTGTTTTAAAGAAGTCAGGGAGTCGAGGGAGCGATGATCGTGGGTGTCAGAGAAATTGTGGCGGCAGGTGCTGGCTGGCCCTGTCCTCCTCCTTCCTGCCCCGGAACCGGACCCAGGACCCGAAGTTAGGCCACGCAGCTCTGCCTGTGCTCTAGGACCCCTCAGTCTGTTTTGTACTCAGAGCTAAGAATGGTTTTTACATTTTTAAAGAGTTGTAAAAACAAGCAATGGCAACAGAGATGATACAGTTTGGGAAATCTAGACTAATTATTATCTTGCCTTTTACAGAAAATGTTTGTGAACTGCTGCCCTAGAGTAACAGCAGGACGGCTCCCTCCCCGTGTGGTGACCGTCTACAATGCTAAATCCCCAGGGGATTGCAGGGTTGCAGAGACCAACAGGAAGCCTCCGAGAGCTTCCCCTCCAGAGTGCGCATTGGGGGGTGGGGTTAAGGGTCCCTAGCTCAGCAAACCTGTGCGGAGGGCTTACTATATCCTGGACACTGGAGACAAAACAATGAGAAAGACACGGTGTCTGCCCTCAAAGAGTCGCTCATCCAGTGGGAAAAACAAACGAGTATGCAAATCATGACACACAAGGAGAACTACACACAGGGGATGCCGGGGACACCGGAAAGGGACACCACCTCCAAAGAAGAGATCCCCAGGTGCTTATGCGGTCAGAGGACAAAGTGCTGTAAGAAAGGGACACAATGCTATGGAGATGAAAAGGGGATAAGGTCCAGGTGGGAGAAAAAAGGGTCATGGTGAGAGGGGCGCATGGGAACGGGGCCCTGCCAATGAGTGGGGCTCAGATAAGACAGCCCCTCGTGCACAATACAGCCAGCTCAGACTCCTAGCCCATAGCACTGGGAAGTACTTAACATAGACACATTTATCCTAAATGCTTATTAGCTTAGTAACACAGGAAAATACTGAGAGAAAAACAGTGAAGACCTTGTTAACACAAGTTCTTATCAATCTACTAAAAAAAAAAATTTTTTTTTTTTTGAGATGGGGTGAGACAGAATCTTAACCAGGTTCTGTGCTCAGCATGGAGCCAGGTGTGGGGCTTGATCTCAAGACCCTGAGATCATGAGCTGAGCTGAAACCAAGAGTCAGATGCTTAACCCACTGAGCCACCCAAGCGCCCCTCAACCTACTAAAGTTTGATGATGAGTAGTGTGTTCCTCTACTAACAGCATTTATTTGTCCAATAACAGGTGGCTGGTTAAATAAACTATATATCCATAAATGGATTTTAATGCAGCCATTACAAGTAAAGAACATGGGGAAATGCTTTTATTGCTCAGTGAAAACATTACAAAAAATGTGTATCTCACTTGTGAAAAAAAATCAGACACACTTACAAAGATTAAAACATCAAAATGTTAAGAGTAGTTAGCTTATCTCTAGAAATCAGGATGATGAATAATATTTTCTTCTGTCTTGCCTAACTGTATTTTCTGTAATTCTTATGTATCACTTGAGAGGTAAAAAACATAAAGTTTAAACGTTAGGTAAAAAAACAAAAAACAACTGAGGGTTGCCAGGGGGAGGGAGATAGGGAGAGGGTAGCTGGGTTATGGACATTGGGGAGGGTATGTGCTATGGTGAGTGCTGTGAAGTGTGTACACCTGGCGATTCACAGACCTGTACCCCTGGGGCTAATAATACATTATATGTTTATAAAAAAATTTAAAAATTATTTTAAAAAAGAGTATTAAAAAAACAAACAAACAAAAACAAGAAACAAAACAACGATTATCAGTATTTGTGATCCTATATTCTTCCTCCTGTCACATCTAAGGACTAATCACATCTGCTCGCTTTGCTCATGAAATTTAACAGGGAAACAGCAAGTGCCGTGAACTCGCCATCTCAAGACTCCGTACAAGGAAGTGCCACATTCTCAGAACTCAGCGTGAGGCTGTGAAGGAAGAGCAGACTTACCGGCCATCAGCAAACAGATAATGCACATGGAGAAGGCAACAACCATGATAATAGGCAACTGGAAAGAAAAATGAAGAGACACGCCATCACTTAAGAACGCTACTCGAAGGCCGTGAAGTCAGCTGCGCTTGAAAAAGAATAAAACCCTTCTGCAACCTGATACACACAGTAGCTGTTCCCAACAAAACATCGTTATTTGGGGGGGTTCAATCACAGCTGCCTGAGTCTTCAGACTGATTAGGACACATCTGAAGAAGCCTGGCTCTGGTCCAAACCCGGGAGGGCTAAGTGAGCAGGGCTGCCCACATGAGAGGCTGGGACACCAGCCAGCTCCATTCGGGGACACTGTGTCCGCTGGATGGGACCTCAGAGGGGCTCCTGCAAAGTCTGGTGAGCAGAGGAGTCAAAAAGGAGAGAAGTGTCAAAAACACACTCTGCCTTCCATGTTACTGGGCCCCAGCAACCCCTGATCGTAATGGGGAGTGGGGTCTTCTGGAAACGAGAAACCTTCCACGCTCCCCAGGCTCCCTTTTGCTCACGTGTTCTCGCATAGCAAGACAATGAAGTGTAGCAGAAAACAAACACCGCACAGTTGTTTCACTCTTTTCCCTCATCTTCTCCTCGGGGAAACAAAGTTTTTACAGTCCATTTAGAACAATTATAAAGTTTTCAATCAAGGGGAGTCGGCACCATCTACACCGTCAGACATAATGCTTTTAAAAACTTGAAAAACGGGGGCATCTACTTGGTGCAGTCGGTTAAGCATCCGACTCTTGATTTCAGCTCAGGTCATTTTCTCAGGTCGTGGGACCGAGCCCCGAGTTGGGCTCCATGATCAGCAGGGGGTCTGTTTGAGAGTCTCTCTCGCTCCTCTCCCTCTGCCCCTCCCCACAGCCGCTTGCACACATACGCTCTCTCTCAAATCAATTAATCTTAAAAAAAAAAAAAAAAAAAAAAGCTTGAAAAACAAAGGTTTCTTACAGCCAGGAATTTCAAATCCCGTGGAACACTTAAAGGACTATGAGATTCTAATTCATCCACTGAGTAGTTCCCAAGAAATAAGTCTATGGAATCCTAGAACAGAGTAAGAAAATCAGTAACTTCCAGTGTGATGTAATTCCATTACTCAAGAAAAATACAAAGTTAGGACCACCTGAGGCACAAACATGAGCACCAAACACAAACCCACCTGCCTAAAGCCGTCCGAGAAGTTGTTCTTGTAATACCGTATCAGGGAGTTCCAGCCGTCCATCAGAAGTCCCAGCTGGGTTCTCTTCCCGGTTCTGGTTAAAAGACGTGAATTCTGAGTTACAGATCTATATATTAAATTCTCCCACGGTTTTGTGGCCAGTAAGTATGGGGTATGGAGATCAGTGAGTTACAAAGATTTTAAAAATCAGCCCTGAAAGTATAAAGGAGACACCTCACAAAGGAAACCTCTAGCGGGTCCAAGAAATACACATTCTTCTCCTAAAATGTTACCTATTATTAGGCACAACGAGAGAAACACCGGGGGCCAGCTGCAAAGGTAAGAAATGCGAAGAGAAACACCCAGCCCAGGTTAGGTGGTCAGAACACAGCAGAGACTAGGAATCCTAGTTTGCTCCCAGGGAATCCCTATGGCAGAGAAAGACCCACACCTGTAACAAATCCCCAGTGCCTTGCCCTCTCCCTGACCAGTCCAGTCCTGGGAAGCCACAAGGACATCACCTAGCTGCTCCCCCGAGGTTCAGAGCCTCAGCCCCACCAGGGACCACAGTGACCTGGGTGCACCGCGAGCTCTGGGAGGGGTTGCGGGGCCTTGGGCGCCTCCCACACGGCATAACCGCCCACGGAGGCTTAGAACCCTCCAGCACCTGGGCTCCCCTCCCAGCAAGCCTGACTTGACCACTGTGACCCATGGCCCCAGGGACTGGGGCTCTGCTGCAGTCCAAAAGTTGCCGGGGCGTCCTGATGGGACTCGAGGCCTGTGGACCTGCAGCGCTACTAGAAAAGCACGGCTTGCCTGGTGAAGTCCGTCTTCAAGGCACCGGTGCCCGCGTACTGCTTGGCACAAGCATTTGCGTTGTCAGCCCAGGCTGTGAAAACACGGAAAAGTCAACGGGCAGTGATTTACGCGACAACCGGCGTTCCTAAATCCAAACTATTAATTTAATTCACCATTTGAGTAACTTTGCCTCTATCAAGGAAATTACCTACCGTTTTTGTAAATCTTCTCAAATTCATTTTGTTCTTCAAGCTTCTGTCCCACATGCAGAACTCCTAGTCTCTGGAATAAGAAGCACACCACGCGCAAGTGTAACCGATCGCAGCGCACGTGATTCAGGACCAGAGCAGACGGTCCCACACGGTACCACATGGTCCCTGGCTGCAGGCGGGAGACGCAGTCCTTGCCTATGACACAGTGGAGGGCTGGGGGAGCAGCAGCTCACCACGGCCTCCCCTGAGGACTCCTCCCCCTGCGCCCACCTTGTGCCCCAGCCCCACAGGAACAGAGGGGCCAAAGGGAGAGTGGCAATAGGACCCCAGCCATCACCTCCTCCTTCCCGGCCACCCCCAAACCTCTCACTGCCTCCACCCTCTAGCGTCCCTACCACTCCTGGCCCCAGGCTTCCCCTAGACCCAGCCCCAGCCCCACCCCTCCTGGGGCCTCATGCCACATGCCCACACCCACCTCCCCACAAACTGCACAAACACAGCACCCCTTGCACATGACCTCAGAGGACTCCTGGACATGCTGAATCCCCCTGTGGACTCCCCGAAGGGCACAGATTAGGAGCCCCAGCCTGGGTCCTCATCTCGGACCTCAACCACCTCAGAGTCCCCACTGTCTCTCTGCACCTCAGCTGACAGCTCACTATCTCTACCTCAGAGCCACGCTCCCACCCCAGACAGCGCAGGAACCCTCGTGGTAACCCTCAGCTGGCAGGGGGAGGGCACGGCTGGAGGCCCCCCACCAGCTGGCACCGACGCCCCAAGACTCTCGGAAGGTTGCTCAGATTTTACAACACCACATTCAGCTCATGGAAGAGTTAAGTATAGATTACAGAACCTGGTTCAATAAGCTTTTGTTTATCGGGCTTGGAAACCGTTCTGCGTGTTTTTTGCTACTGTCATTTCTATTAAAAAATATACCCTGACGTCAGTCCCACAGCACGAGGAGGACGGGTACAACACGAACTAGAGCGCGCTCAAGCAGGGAAAGCGCTCATTTGGCCTGCGTTGCTTAGGATTTAAGGGCACTTCACTTTAAAGGAGGTGTTCTACCTCCATAATGCCCTCCTGGTGTCACAAAATTATCCTAAACAAAGCTGAACTGTCATAAACAAAGGTTACCATTCAGGCAAGAAACCACCTGGCGTGCATTTTGTGTGCCCCTCGTGATAAAGGCCAATGTGACCTGGAAATCTGGGCTTTACGTTTTTAATTCCAAGGATAAACACAAGAAAATATTTATAGCTCCTCTTCTCAAATAGCCCAGTCTTGGTGGTAAAGCAAAGTTGTGCTGGAAACTTCTTACCTGAAGGTCAGTACTGCTAGCCAGTGATAAAACAGATGCACACAAAAACCACCCTGAGGTGCTACTCTGTGCTAACAGGAAAGAAAGTTTTAAATAAAAACAGCTCAGCGGGCCAGAGTTCAATGAAACGGACTCACTTATCGTGCTCGCTGGTGTCAGGGGGAACTGCTACGACCCTCTTGGAAAGCGTATTCTCTTTAACGCAGTAAATTCCACTTCTAGCCCTTAACCCAAAGGGAAGAATTCACGTTAATACTAACGTGCAGATTTGGTCTCTACAGTACAATTTACAAGCCAAAAACGTAGCAACTTAGTAACTGCAACTCTTAAAACAACTATGGCTCCTCAAAATCCTGCAGGAAAAGGCAGAATTAAACACTCTGGAAATGGGCGTCTGGCTAGCTCAGTCGGTGGAGCACGCAGCTCTTGATCTCAGGGTCGTGAGTTCAAGCCCCGCGATGGGTGGAGAGATTACTTAAACATAAAATCTTAAAAAAAAAAAAAAAAGCCCCCAAACTGCGTACACATACGCTGACCACAGGTATGGAGATGTGCACACCTATGGACGGGAAGACAAAAACACAAAAGCTGGGTCAGCGTAGGCAGCACCGTGAATGTTTTCTGTCCTTTGCTCCTGTAATGGTTCTTGTTAAGGTTTTTAAGGACGCAGCTTCTTCCATTTTGGGCTCCACTGCGGACTGAGAAGAGACAGAGCGCGCACCTGGAGCTGGGCCTGCAGCGAGCGGCGCGCCAGAAGGCTCTGGATCACATTGGTTCTGTCCAGACAGTCCATGCAGTTGCTGCGGAACACGCCCTCCTGGCTCGTCACCACCATGCCGGCCGCGTCCACTAGAAAATAACTACAACATATTTGTATAAACACCCTCATACCACAGTCAGTCTGACGCACTGACGACCAACTCTCGCGTCACGGCTCCCGTCGGAACATCATGGAAACCGGCACATTCAAGGGTCGGATGGGAAGCGCGTGGCCCAGGGGTGTGGGATGACTGGAGAGCCAAAAAGAAGTTGGAAGAGCTGAGGCCAGAAGCAGGACCCCCTCTGCCACAGCTGTTCATCATGGCCCTGTGTATCAAGATTTCTCGAAGCATGACCCTACACAGTCCGTTTCAGAATTCCCTGACCTGTTTGCCAGAAATGAACACACTTGGCCTTGAGATAAATTCAAGTCAGAGTCTCCGAAGCAAGGAAGGGGTGGAAATTGTGCATTAAGAACACTTTTAAAATCTTTCTAAAAATGGGTAATATATGCAAATACTACGAAGTTGAAAAGATTCAACGGGGTATTTGAAAAATCAGGTTTCCTTTCTCCCCTTCACCACCCAGGTGTCCGCACTGGAGCCAACCATGGTCACCGATTCCTGTGTTTTGTTAATTTTTAACATTTCCCCAGATAATCTATGAACTAAAAAACTGGACAAAGTGCCCTGTGGTGGGGAAGAGCCGAGGCCCCAGGCCTTAGCTCCTCAGGTAACTTAGCAGCTGGGTAACTACAAATCATCACCCTCATCTCTCCGAACCAAAGTTTTCATCCACAAACCCGAGGCGGCGCTGCTCCAAGATTGGAATAAGGTCACGCGCCGTGCGCAAGTGCTCAGCAGAGTGCACGGACAGAGCACGCCATGAACAGCAGGTAACAGTAGCTTTACTGCAATTACTCCCCAAAATCAGAATGGGCAGGGAAACACAAGAGATTTACCAGGGGCCAAATAAAAATCATGACCTTAAAAGTAAGGGCCCCCAAGAAAATGCCAAGGCTAAAAATCTAGATGAGGGTCATGCAGAGTTGGTGAGGTTCGTCTGGAGCTGGTGTGTGTAGTACTTTTGTGGCCATGAGTGCAGGGGGGCGCCGGCACCCATGAGGACCTCAAAAATATATACCAGGTATTTTACAAATATTACTTCTTCAACTATACACTGAGCCTATAAGGTAGTAATATTATCTCCACTTTACAAATGGAGAAACCAAGGTTTGAAGGTAACTAACTCACCCCTGGATCACACAGCTAATAAGAAGCACACAGATTTTGGGGATTTGTGGGTGGCTCAGTCAGTTAAGCACCTGACCGTTGATCTGGGCTCAAGTCATGATCTCAGGGTCATGAGACAGAGCCCCAAGTCAGGCTCCATGCTCAGTGGGGAGTCTGCTTGTCCCTCTCCCTCTGCTCCTGTTCATATGTGCTAATACATCTAAATCTTTTTTTTTTTTAAAAAGCAGCAAATTTCAAAATGAGATGTGTAAAACCCTGAAGCCCAGATTCTTTCCACTTCCCCAAAAACCCCCAGGAAAAATGTCCAGAGAGGTCATGTGCAGGTCATTGGTAAAGCTCCACTGTCCCCATGGAACACAGTGGGTGGGGAGGGAGAGAGATCCTGGGGTCAGTCCTCCTTTCTCACACTCTTGCACGACAGCAATTAAGGGGCAAACTAAAGGAGCCCCCTCCTCTGACAGTGTCCCAAGTCCAGCTGGTGTCACTCTAGCCCAGTAACAAAGTATGTCAGTCCCCCTTCACTAGCTGCTCCGGACAAAACCTCGTAGGAAAAGAGCAGATTTAACTAACTGCATAGTCTACTACTTAATATGTACAAAATATTATCTCTAAAAACAGAAATGCCGAGGGAAAAAGCTCTACTATGTTACTGTGCAACTAACACGAAAAAGTGCCCGTGGGTTGCCAGGGATAGAACTATACACAGGCAGAACAACATGATTTCTTCTGGCTTTAGAGTAAGTGAAGACATGTGGTGAGGCAACCACAAACCCGGGAGCCAACATGGTAAATAACATGGTAAACACGCATGGAAAGTACCATAAAGTTATTCAGACCCTTTGAACCATTAATCCTACTCTCAAGAATCTATTTTAGGAAATAATTTTCACAGAAGTAAGAATATATATGCCCAGAGTGATTCACTGCGGCTCAATCTTTTGTGGTAGGAAGAGGAAAGAAAACAAGCCAGATGCTTAGTATGAAAAAGAACACTTAACTGAACCTGTATTATGAAGCAGAAAAGCCATTACACACCATCCTTACAGAGACAAAATCAGAGATCTGCGACAGAGTGCTCAGTGAATACAACTGAATATAAAAATACTAGTACATGAACTTCAATTTACAGCTTTGTAAATAAGTGGCAGCTGATTTGAAAAATGTGAAAATACCTGGCTTTGGGTTGCTTTTAAGAATTTAAAAATATTCCTCCATGGGGAAATGATATAGCTTACCTTAGTTCATCTTGAATTTCTGCTACCTGATCCACGAGAATACTTAGTCGATCCCATCTCATATTTTTACATTCTTTATGGAAGTCAAAGGCAACGTATCTACCAAAAGAAAAATATGCAGAAACTGACCAAAGATTAGTCACTTTCCTTCTACTACTATGTTCATAAGCTGATTTGCCTCTGTTTGAGCATACGGATTTTCTTCTTCACTGTGTGTGGGGTTTACACACACACACACACACACACACACACACACACACACTTCTATCTTCACGTGTTCTTCTACATGCCCTGAGATAGGAACAGAGAAGCAGCCCAGCACAAAGCAGAAGTGAACTCCGGTACAGCAATCGGGCATATAATATAAAGGAGCCGTAGCCAAATGAATAGCCAGGGTATATTCCCTACCCCCAGGGACCCCAAGGTCCCTTTTTATTATTTTTTAAATCAGTTAAAATGTTCAAAACGGTCAAATCAGTGCGAGGAGGACTCGACAAGTGTCGGATCTGTACTGGGGTTTGTCAGAAGCACCGAGGAAGCATGGCCCCCACTCTGGTCACTTACTGTCCATCACCTTCTTTTTTTTTTTTTTTTTTTTTTTTTAAGATTTTATTTATCTACCTGAGAGAGAGAGATCATAAGTAGACAGAGAGGCAGGCAGAGACAGAGAGAGAGAGGGAAGCAGGCTCCCCGTCAAGCAGAGAGCCCGATGTGGGGCTCGATCCCAGGACCCTGAGATCATAACCTGAGCTGAAGGCAGCGGCTTAACCCACTGAGCCACCCAGGCGCCCCGGTCCATCACCTTCTTTAACAAATCAAAACATCCGCCGTCTTTAGCACTATGTGTACATCTCACATAGATGTGGCAGAGGGACTCTTCCTGCCCATTGGCAATGGGTTAGTTAATTGCTTTTAGTTATCCGGTATTTAACAGGCCCAATTCTGAAGGTCAGAACACATCTGACAGTGAAGGTGTCCTACTATGAGCTGGAAAATGTTGCCAACTGAGAGCGGGGGAAAAGAAAATCATGAACCCATTCCTGAAAGTCAAGGGAGTCAGGAACTAGGTCAGGTCATAACTAGGAGGACTGGAAGGACAGCGAGCTCTGGCCTGCACAGTGAAATTCAGAGGAGGCATCTGCCCTCGTGTCACTCCCTACATCACTCCCTCCGCTCCAACAGACCGAAGGAGCATCAGGAGGGTGTGGGCTTCTAAGCAGGTCTGGTAGCTCCTGCCACCTTAATGGTTATCTCACTGATGAGGTGAGAACGGTCTCCTTAAAAATCAGTAAAAAAGCAGAGGTTAGCGAGCCCCGAGGCTAGACCTGGTGAAGCTGGAGTGGAGCAAGCTTTTCCAGAAGCTGCTCCCACAAGAGTGACAGAGGGACAGTCACTTCAGGGTGCTCCCACAAGAGCAACAGCCCTAGACTGGCTCGAAGGACGTAAGCAGCTAGCTAGCACCTAAATGCGTTGGGATTCTTAGCGTACATCCTTCTAAAATCGCACTGGTATCTCCTAAGAATGAACTGAAGAGTAACATTTTGGCAACGGAGGACTATAAATATATTATTTTGCTTCTGACCCCAACAGTCAAGCAGTTCTGCTTCTTTCCGAGTTCTAGGAAGAAATGCTCAGAGACACGTCAGCTTACACGGCTCATTTTCTCATTCAGTTCCCAAAAGGAAAACTTCCATTGCTAACGAGGCTCACTGTTACTCAGAATTGCAACCATATGACCTTTCTCCTTCTGGTCATCCACTTAATTTACTCAAAGCAACAACCAATGAACCACTAAAAAGTGAATCAATCCAATAGCCCAATATCTGAAACATGACAGTGAGTGTACCATTTAATTTCCCTTTAACCAACAGACTGATCTCTCCCCCTGCCTTCTAGAATACGGACTTACTAAATTAAAAATTATTTACTAAAATAAAAAATATACTTCTTTAATATGCTCCTCTGTCTAGTGGTCTTTTGCGCTCACAGAAGGAAAATGACAACAGCTCTGGGTCTTTACTCTCTAGGTGAGGGCTGTGTGTGGCTTCCAAGCTCCCGGAAACACCAAGGGCATTAACTCTAGACCCTGACTGACACTGCACGTTCTCCAAGTCAGCGGCTGCTACAAACCCAAGACGACTCTGAGACAAGTGTGTCTCGGGAAGCCCCTGGGGCAGACAGAGGACCTTCACAAGGGGGTACAGAGCAGCCAGCAGACAAACTGCTCTCAGAGTACGCACACTGGACCCCAAACCCGGAGATTCTCATTTTTCAGGTCTAAGGTATATTCTGAGTTCCTCTAAGTCCTCCAGAGAGTGTTTAAGAAAGTTCCACTGTGAGAAAGCAGAAGTATGCATGGCGTGGGGATCTGACAAATTTGCTAGAGCTTTTGAGTTGGAGGAAAGACACTTAAATTCTTCCCCAAAGGTTCATTATATCATTCTATTTTTGTGGATGCTTAAAATTTCTCATAGGTTAAAAAAACTTCTCCCTAAATAACCCCAAACTATTGCTTTGGAAAGTTTCCCCCCAGTGCCTGTGACCACTTCCTACCACAGCACCTCACCTCCTGCCCAGTTTCCTGCTGCAGCAAACTCCAAACGGGCTGACTCATGACCTCGCACCTTTCCACAGGGCAGCTGTGGGATGTTCTAGGATTACCCTCTTTTGACAAGGCCATGCAGAGTCTGCAAGTGCAGCCTGGTGACGTACAGAGGCAAATCTGCCACTCCCGACAAGGCCTCCACGCCAGTGTAAACTTCTCCAGCTCATGTGTGGGTCAGGACCACAGAGATCACACCAAATGATCACGAGGAACCCAAATTCATGACCCAGTGGCCACACGACACACAGCCTCACAGAGGGGATTTTGATCAGGGACTAAACTTCCACAAAATTCAAATTAAAATCTGACCCTTAAGAAGTTATTGGGCAATATAACTGTGTCAGAGAAAAACTTCAAGCTAACAGAATCATGCTTTGATCTAGTATTGCTGGGGGGGAAGCTGAGCTATAATTCAGGACTCCACTACTACCCGAAGGTGGAGTGTTTCACCGGAACTTTTCATGAGCTAACGTAACATGAACAAAGAGCGCCCCCTGCTGTCCAAACGTCTGCCTCATGCCACAGGCCGCTCTGCTCTTAGAAAGACCTCCCCCTCCATCAGCTTGATAATGACCTCAAAAAAGTGAAAAATCAGGGGCACGTGGGTGGCTCAGTGGGTTAAGCTGCTTTCAGCTCGGGTCATAATCTCAGGGTCCTGGGATCGTGCCCCACATCAGGCTACCTGCTCAGCGGGGAGTCTGCTTCCCCCTCTCTCTCTGCCTGCCTCTCTGCCTACTTGTGATCTCTGTCAATAAATAAACAAAATCTTAAAAAAAAAGTGAAAAATCGTCTTTGGCTTTCTTTTGGTTAGCGACAACAGGAGGCAACATAGGTCTTTTGTAAAAGCGAAGCAGTGTGACACAGACCTTTGGAAAGTGAGGGACATCGTATGTCTAGTGAGATCTATGTACTGGTGTATACAGTAGTTTCCCCTTATCCACAGTTTCACCTCCCACAGTTTTAGCTCCCAGTCAACTATGGTCTGAAAGCAGTTGGTCTCCCGACATGCGGTCAGGCTGCCAGTGGCCTGACGCTCCATCACAGTGCCCACGTCACTGGGCTTTCTTCATCACATGGGCACCAAGCCCCTTACATCATCACAGTACGCACAACTACAGTACAGCAAGGTAATTTGAGAGAGACCACATTCACACAGCTCCTCCTACAGTATATTGTTTTAATTATTTTACTATTATTGTTATTATTCTATTATCAGTTTATCTGCTACTGGGCCGACATTACGTATTAAGCTTTATCATAGGTATGTGTGTCTAAGGAAAATCACGGTAAACGTAGGCTTCAGAACCATGTGTGGTTTCGGGCATCCACTGGGGGTGTGGAAATGGATGCCCGTGGGTGAGGAGGGACCCCGGATATGTAAGTGCACATCTAATCCGAAAAGACCTGATTTGTAGGGAGGTACCTGATCATTCCACTGCCCAAGGAAGACACCATTGTTGCAAACGCCTGTTCAAGTGGTTTTTCTGAGCCCTTCTGATTCACCTGTGAAAGATGAAAAACACCACAGCTTTAAGTTCCTTTAAAAGGAGCAAACGACATCAGCAAAATGGTGGACCAGGAAGCTCCAAGCTCTTGTTTTCGCACAGAAACACTGAAAACAACAGAAGCTATCTGAGCCGCCTTTGTAGCTCTGGAAAACAATCAAAGGTTTAAAGCAATGAAGCAAATGCCCGACGGGGGGGGGGGGGGGGGGGGGGCATCTTCAAAACTGTAGGACAGTTCTGTGACATTTTTACTTGCCCTTACCCCACCCAGTCCCTGGGGCAGTGACGGTCTCAGTCCTAAGCCACAACCAAGTTCTCGGTTCACCTTCTCAAACCGGAGAGAGGGCCCCAGACCTTATCTGCAAGTTACCGCCTATGTTTTGTTCTGACCTGAAGGATGGGTTTGCCTGTCTCTGCCTCGCACAACTCTGAACACGAGCAGGGCACGACGTGGACATGGCTCATACACGCCACAAGAGAACTACAAACCAACAGCTGTCTAGGGCAAGGGATCTCAGGAAATATAAAACAGACCATCTACAGACTACAGGAGAAGCTGAGGTCATTTAGAAGCAGCCACGTATAAGGAGGATTCTAGAATGCCACATGTACACCCAGGCAAGAGGCATGTCTGGAAGTTCCTGAGAAGACCTGGAGCCCTTCCCTCAGGCTGAGTGGTATGCTCAGGCTAGCCTGGCTACCCAGAGAAGAACTGCTCCAGCACAGAACCATCTGCAGAGACTCAGAGATGCAGCTGTTCTCTCTTTTTTGGTTTTTGGCTTTGTCAGTTTTGGTTCCTGGCATTCAAAGAAATCTCTGTCAAAACATTAGCTGAACATGAGCTCAAAGAACAGAGGCTTCAGTGAGCATAAACAAGGGAGCCTTTACAAAAATGGCTGGGAAACATCTGAAAACAAATGGATTACTACAGCCTTCAACAATCGAAACAAAAACGCCACAAAATCCAGGGAAAGGAGAATGTGACTTCCAGAGTTACCGTATCATAACCACCCAGTGCCTGATTTTCAACAAAAATACCAAGGCATAACAAAAGACAGGAAAACAAGGCTTATTCAGTTGAGAAGCATGAACTGACAGAAACCATCCCTGCAGAAGACTTATCAGAAAAAGCGTTTTAAAAAAACGAGTGTCAGGGACGCCTGGGTGGCTCAGTTGGTTAAGCGGCTGCCTTCAGCTCAGGTCATGATCCCAGCGTCCTGGGATCGAGTCCCACATCAGGCTCCTTGCTCAGCGGGGAGCCTGCTTCTCCCTCTGCCTCTTCCTACCACTCTGTCTGCCTGTGCTCATGCTCTCTCTCTCTCTCTCTAAAAAAAAAATAAATAAATAAAATCTTTAAAAAAACGAGTGTCTTAAATATGCTCAGGGCTAAAGGAAAACACAGGGTTCAAAAGGAAACCAGGAAAACAGTATATGAACAAAATAGGATTACCAGCAAACAAACAAAAATCATTCAAAGGAACTAAAAAGTAAGTCTGGAGCTGAAAAGTACCAAACAGAAATTAAACATTCACTAGCAGAGTTTCAGGAGCACATTTGTGCAGGAAGAAAATCAAATCAGCCCACTTCTAGATGAGACAAATGAACTAGCCAAGTCTGAGGAACAGAAAGAAAAATGCATAAGGAAAAGTGAGCAGAGCCCTGGAGATGTCTGGGATATCACCAGGGGACAAACACCCATTCTGGGAGTCCCAGAAGGCAAAGAGAGAGAGAAAAGGCTAGAGGTCTTTTTTTAAAGGAAAAAAAAAAAATGCCCCCAAACTTCCTGAATTTGATGAAAGACATAAATCTTCGAATCCAAGAAGCTCACCCAGTTCCAAGTATGATAAAAGAAACCCATACCAAACACATTCTACTCAAATTACTGAAAGACAGAGAGGATCTTAAAAGCAACAAGAAGGAAAAAAACACATTATATACAAAGTATTCTCAATAGGACTACAGGCCCGTTTCTCTTCAGAAAACTTGGAGGCTAGAAGGCAGTGGACTGATCTACTTAAAGCACTGAAAGAAAAGAACCCTAAACCAAAAATTCTGTATCTGGCAAAACTGTCCTTTAAAAATGAGAGAGAATGGCGTCCCTGGGTGGCTCAGTCAGTTCAGCGTCTGCCTTTGGTCCCAGGGTCCTAGGATCAAGCACCACATTGGGCTCCCTGTTTGGCGGGAAGCCTGCTTCTCCCTCTTCCACTCCCCCTGCTTGTGTTCCCTCTCTCGCTGTGACTCTCTGTGTCAAATAAATAAATAAAATCTTTAAAATAAATAAATAAGTAAAATAAAATAATAATAATGAGAGAAATTAAGACGTTCTTAAGCTCAGAGAGCTCATTATCACTGGGCCTGGGCTACAAGGAAAGCTAACAGGGATCCTTCAGGTTGGAATGAAAGAATATAAACAGGCTGGAGCCATGTGAAGGTATTCAGATTTCCTGTGAAGGTAATATAAAAGGCAGCATTACTATAATCTTGATCCATAGCTCCATTTTTTTTATATTCTATGGGACTCAGAAGTCAAATGCATTTAAGAAATTATAAATCTACATTACTGGGAACGAAATGTATAAAGATGTAATTTGTGACATTAATAACATAAAGAGGGACAAAGCTTTACAGGAATCAAGTTTTTGTATGCAAACTGAAATTGATTGGTACCAATTCAAATTAAATATTACAACTTTATTGATTTATTTTTTTATTGAGACTTTATGTATTTATTTGACAGAGAGGAACACAGCAAAAGAGGGAAAACAAGCAGGGGGAGTGGGAGAGGGAGAAGCAGGCTCCCCACCTGCTGAGCAGGAAGCCCAATGCAGGGCTTAATCCCAGGACCCTAGGATCATGACCTGAGCAGAAGGCAGTCATTTAGCAAGTGAGCCACCCAGGCACCCCAAATATTACAACTTTAATTAAAACATTATATATAACCTTCATGGTAACCAAAAACAAAATATCCACAGAATATAAACAAAAGAAAATGAGAAGGTAATCAAAATATATAACTACAAAAAAATTCAACACAAGACAGTAATAGAGGAAGACAAGGGGAAAAAAAAACTATAAGACGTACAGAAAACGAAGAGCAAAATGGCAGAACTGAGTCTCTACAAAGAAGTAATTACTTCAAGTATAAATGGATTAACTCTCTATAATCAATAGGCACAGACTGACAGAATGAATTAAAAAACATGATCCAACCATATGCTGTATAAAACAATCACTTTAGATCTAAAAACACAAGTAGGGGCACCTGGGTGGATCAGTGGGTTAAAGTCTCTGCCTTCGGCTCAGGTCATGATCTCAAGGTCCTGGGATCGAGCCCCACTTTGGGCTCTCTGCTCAGCATGGAGCCTGCTTCCCCCTCTCTCTTCACCTGCCTCTGCCTACTTGTGAACTCTCTGTCAAATAAATAAAATCTTAAATAAATAAATAAATAAATAAAAATAAAGGGGCGCCTGGGTGGCTCAGGGGGTTAAGCTTCTGCCTTCGGTTCGGGTCATGATCTCAGGGTCCTGGGATCGAGCCCTGCATCGGGCTCTCTGCTCAGCAGGGAGCCTGCTCTCACCTCTCTCTCTGCCTGCCTCTCTGCCTACTTGTGATCTCTGTCTGTCAAATAAATAAATAAAATATTTAAAAAAAATAAAAAATAATAAAAACAGTATTCTGGAAGTAAAAGGATGGAAAGATATTGCATGCAAATAATTAGTAATCAAAACAGGGCAGGGGCAGCTTTAGCAACATGAGACAAAACAGACTTCAAGTCAAAAACTATTATAAGGACAAAGAATAACATTATATAGTGATAGAAGAGTCCACTCATCACAAAGGTAAAAACAATGAAGATACACACACACCAAACATCAGAGCCCAAGAATACAGGAAGCAACACTGAGAGAACTGAAGGGGGAGAGAAACATTCTACAATAGCTGGAGATGTCAACAGCTCCCTTTCAGTAATGGACAGAACCACCAGACAGATCAGTAAGAAAACACAACCTAAATACCACGAACAAATCAGACCCGAGAGACATAAACAAAACACTCCACCCAACAACAGCAGAATACACATTTTTCTCAAGTGTGCGTGGAACAGTATCTGAGACAGAGTAGCTGTTAGGCCACAAGACCAGTCTTCATAATATTCAATATTCAAATTCAGTAACTCTCATACAAAGTATCTCTTCTATTCACAGTGGAATGAAGCTAACCCTCCGTAACAAGGAAAAACCAGAGATTTCATAAACATGAGGAAATTAAACAGCACATTCTTTTTTTCCTGAAGATTTTATTTATTTATTTATTTGAGAGAGTATCCCAACGTACAAGTGGGGGTGGGAGGGGCAGAGGAAGAGGCAGAAGCAGACTCCCCGCTGAGCACGGAGCATGACATGGGGCTCCACCCTAGGACCCTGGGATCATGACCTGAGTGGAAGGCAGACACTTAACTGACTGAGCCACCCAGGCGTCCCTAAACAGCACACTCTTAAACAATCATTGTGTTAAGGAAGAAATCACAAGAGAAATTAGAAAATAAACAGAGACAAATAAAAACAAAATAAAATATACCAAAACTTATGAAATAAAGCCAAAGCAGCACTAAGGGAAATTTGCAGCTATAAACACATACATTCAAAAATAAGACCAGGACACCTGGGTGCTCAGTCAGCTGATGGCCAACTAGTGATTCTGGCTTAGGTCATGATCTCATGGGTTGTAAAATAGGAGGCCCACCCCGGGCTCTGTACTCACAGTAGAGTCTGCTTGGGATTCTCTCTTCCTCCTCTCCCTCTGCCCGTCCCCCTGCTCACACACGTTCACATTCTCTCTCTCTCCCCGTCTCAAATAAATAAATAAATAAATAAAATATTTTAAAAAAAAAAGACCTTAAATCAAGGACCTCATTTTACACTTTAAGGAATGAAAAAGAACAGCAAATGAAACTCCAAGCTAGCAAAGGGAAGGAAATAGAGATTAGAGATAAACAAAGGATAGTAAAATAGAGAAAAAATTAATAAAACCAAAACTTGGTTCTTTGAAAGATCAAAACTGACAAACTATTACCTATAATGACCAAGAAAAAAGAGAAGACTCAATTTACTAACATCAGGAATGACAGGGGCGCCTGGGTGGCTCAGGGGGTTAAGCTTCTGCCTTCGGCTCGGGTCATGATCTCAGGGTCCTGGGATCAAGCCCTGCATCGGGCTCTCTGCTCAGCAGGGAGCCTGCTTCTCCCACTCTCTCTCTGCCTGCCTCTCTGCCTACTTGTGATCTCTGTCTGTCAAGTAAATAAATAAAATCTTAAAAAAAAAATCAGGAATGACAGATGGGATATTACTACTGATTTTGAAGAAATAATAAGGATTGTAACAGAATTCAATGAACATTTGTAGGTCAATGAACCAGGCCAGCTAGATGAAATGGACACATTTCTAGAAACAATCTACCAAAATATTAATCACGAAAATATAGAAAATCTGAATAGACCTATAACTAGCAGTTATCAAAAAAACACAAAAAAATGGGAGAAAACATTTACAAAGCACATCTAATAAGGGATTAGTTGCAGAATATATAAAGAACTACCAAAACTCAACAAAAACAACCACCCCTTGATTTAAAATGAGCAAAATACTTGAGTAGACCTATCTCCAAAGAAGACATACAGCTATCCAATATATACATGAAAAGAAGCTCAACATCACTAGTCATGCAAATCAAAACCGCAATTACACACCACTCCACCACCATAAAGACAACTATAATCAAAAAACAAAACAAAACAAACCCTGAAAAATAACAAGTGTTAGCAAGGATGTGGAGAAAGCGGAACCCTGGCACACTGCGGTGGGAACATACAGAGTAGCCACTGTGAAGAACAGCAGTGGTTCCTTAAAAAGTTAAACCTAGAATCACCATATGATCCAGCAATCAACTTCTAGGTATAGCCCTAAAAGAAATGAAAGCAGGGACACAAATGGATACCTGCACACCAATGTTCAGAGCAGCATTATTCACAGTGACACAACGTAGAAACAACCCCATGTCTGTCGACAGATAAATGGATAAACCAAATATGGAACATACAAAGGAATGTTATCCGGTCCTCAAAAGGAATGAAATTTTGATACATGCTGTACCGTGGACAGACCTTAAGAACATTAAGCTTGATGAAATAAGCAAAACCCAAAGGAATCAGTATTCTATGATCCTCTTACATGGGGAACTTAGAATAGGAAAATTTATATAGGTAGAAAGTAGAATGGTTACCAGGGGCTGAGGGCAGAAGGATAACAGGAAGTTATTGTCTAGCGGACACTGGGCTTCTGTTTGGTGTGATGCAAAGTCCTGGAAATGGTCAACGGTGCCAGGAGCACAACACTGTCAAGCACATTAATGCCACTGAAACGCACACTTCAAAACAAGTTAAAATGGTACACGTATTTTTTCAAATGTGAAGTTTTTTCTTTTGTTCCCCCCAAGATACAAGTAAGAAACCTACCAGATTGATTATTACTTGTTTTCCATAAATAATTACTTGTGAATCAAAATGCCTTTGGAAACCATCCATCTAGAAAGAGAAAAAAAGAGTTACATGCTTTACCAAATGACACTATATTTATAAAACTTTTTAAAGTATCTCCTTCAATGTCCTGTCTGTATATTCGAGAGAATGACAGTAGGATTGGGACCAGGTCTTCAAGGCATTCTAAACAGCATGTCGTACGCAGCCATTACAAGCCGCTGGATTCTGAGCTAAAATACCATATTTTAATTCCGAGCACGGCCTCAAACAGAACACACCGAGGACTACAGAATGCCATGAAGCTGCAAATCTTACAGGACCTCTAAAGTCTGAATCTGCCATGCCGTCCGATCATCCACGAGTTTTCCACATTCCCAATGTGCCATCTTTGCAGCCTCTAGGCCAGAGATTCAGCAGGTACCAGAACCAAAGAGAACGGCTGCAGAGATGCTGGGTTCTGACTCACGAGGATTCAGATTCGTGCCCCACGAACAAACCACAATGACACGAAGCTCCTATTTTTAGCCAAGGAGAAAAGCACAGAAGATACTCACGTGATTTGCTACTTTGTTGATTAGCGGCCGTGGTTTGTACTTGAGGTTTGGTCTTTGAGACCAGAAAACGGGTATTGATCCACGAGTCTAAAAGAAAAGAGAGAAATATGAAAAGAAACATACACACAAACTTGTTTTTCTCAGCTTATCTCCTGTCTGGGGTGTATGTGCATCACTGACCACAAAGGGAAAAGCATGACTACAATCTACCAACTATGAGAGCAGTCTGTGGGTACCCACTCCTACAGCTCCTCTTCCGTGGGAATACATTCAGAAAGGACTTTTCCTCCCGGCTTTATATACATGTTTACTACCTGGGGAGTGCACAGTTCTGTGTTTCCCCTAAGCTCCAAAATAAATGAATTTATCTACAAGCAATTATTAAGTTGTATCTGTCGTGTAGTCAGACATGATGATGAAACTAGAAAATGCTTTATTGGTCCTCGAATGAGAATGTTCATGAACTTACAAATACGCTGAGCCACTACTGTTCTAGAGAACAAACGACCCACAGCACCGTAAGGCGGCAACAGGGGACAGACTGTCCCCCAAAGATGCGCAAGGTGTGTTAACGCCCTCGCCAGCTACCTTCTGTCCCATCATCACTGCCTTGAAGAAGTGGAGAGGGTGAAGTGGGGAAGTAGCTCCACCTCCATAACCCTTGGACCTCCTCTCCTCCCCTCTCCGTAAGGATTTAATTAATTCAAGGGCAGGAAATATGGGCAGGTGAGTGCCAGGTGATGGGAGTAGCTTTGTTCTGAGGGAACGTTTCCCACATCTCAGACAACAGTATTACTTTAAGAAGCAGGGGAGCAGAGGGAAATTTCAACACCAGGGCAGAAAGTCCAATGGAAGCAGAGGAGGGCTGGCGGGCCGCCTCACGGCCACGGCCACTTGCCTGTACAAATGAGGCCCTGCTCCCGTTGTAGTGCACAATTTGTTCTGTTTCTACAAAGTTAGCGGCGTGGCCTTCAGAATCAATTCCTAAATTGAAAAAAAAGTCAAAGTTAACTAGATTTCTTACATGAGAAACACATCAGAAACTCAGCAATTCCATTTAAACTTGGAAAGAATTAAGTCAGTTCATATTAGGGGGAAAATACTTGTAAAAATCAATTTCAGACAAATGCATGGTACACCATCCAAAAGCTACCAGAAGCTCACTCATTGCAACAGGCTTAAGGCAGTGTATTAAGGACTTATTAATAAACAGATGAAGTTGGTTGCTGTTTGATATATCAATTGTTTAGACATACAAAATTCCTCTAAAACAGTGTTTCTCAAACTTGAAAAATATTTTCAAGAAAAGTCAAATTCTCAAGGACCCCGACAGGATGCCCACAGATCCCAGTTTGAAAAACACTATCTTAAAAGTTAAAACCATTAAACACAATATTAAATGCAAATATGGGTCATTATGTTAACAGTATTTTGTTGTAATAAGGCAAATGGTCCAGCAGATGCTTATAATGATTTTAATTATCAAAATAAAAGCACAAAAATTTTATGATCCTAGAATTCTTGTAACTCCATGAACATACCCACAAAGCCTCATTTGAAAAGCACTGCTCTCAAGTGTTCAGTCTTAATGTTGGTTAGTCCTTTCAATTGCGTGAAGCAATCCTCTACAACCTGTTCACATAATCCCCTAACCCTAACCCTAACCCTAACTTTCAAGCTGTTCCCTGACTCAAATTACCCTGATTTCATAAAGAAATCAATAGATTTTTTTTTAACCAACTCAAATATTTCTTAACACCTTTTCTATCTAGTTCTCAAATGTAACATTTTAAGGTGAGGGAGATGGTTTTGTTAATAGCGACGGGGACAAAATTACTGAGTCAAATCGGAAATGAAAAGCTTCCTCAAAACCTTCTAAGATTACTTGTCAGAAGCATCTTCTACTTGGGTTCTTTCCATAATTCTCATTAAGGAGTATTTTCAGAAATTAGAGTGAGACTGGTGTGGGGGGTGGGGGCACAAGAAGGGAGGGAGGAAAGGACAGAAGGGGGGACAGGGGCCAGGTGGGGTGGCAGACCTTTATGAAGTGATTTCCAAGATACATGAAATTTAAAAAACAGAAAAAACCAAGGTGCAAGAAAATGTGCTCAGTATAGAACCAATGTCTACAAAAGGGGGAGGAGAATACGCAACGGTAACAGCATAAAATAAGGATCTGGGGGCGCCTGGGTGGCGCAGTGGGTTAAGCCTCTGCCTTCTGCCAGGTCTCGATCTCAGGGTCATGGGATTGAGCCCCTCATTGGATTCTTTGCTCAGCAGGGAGCCTGCTTTCCCCTCCGTCCCGCCCCAGGCCTGCCTCTCTGCCTACTTGTGATCTCTCTCTGTCAAATAAATAAAATCTTTAAAAAAAATTATAATGATCTGAAAGGATAAATAAGAAGCTAACAACTGAGTAAGACGCAGCCGACGGCCTCAAAGCCAAGAAGCAGTTTTACTGCGTATCTGTTTACATTTCTTGATACCTGAACTACGTGAATGCATTACCTATTCAAAAATTTAATGAAGACTCTATCTCCATCCAAGAAAATCTAGTTACGAAGGAGTCGCTAATTCCAATTCTGGTTCTGCGATTTTGGGCCAGGTCGCTTACTAAATGCCTTTCTTCTGCTTTATTACCTATAATAAGGGAATAACCTTTAAAACTTCGTGGCCTGAAATGTCTACAGCTGATCTAATGGCCCACAGGATTTTATTCTGATACACCCTGGCTTACAAAAAAAGAAAAATAAAAGACAGGAAGAAAAGAAAATAGGACGAGTAGGAAAAACTTCTCTTCATAAAGCCAGTAATTTTTTAAAGCAGATTTTAAAAAGCCTAGTTTAAGTCAATTAGCGTGCTGCTAGTACAAATCCTAGGGAATAAATGCTCGAAATGTCAATCTTTACAGTTGAAGGCATAAAGTCAAATGTCTAGCTTTACGCGTGCAAAGAAACCAAGAGTAATAAAAGAAATACTTTCTGGTGTGAGTTTAGGCTGCTGAAACTACACTGAGTTCAACCGGCTTTCAGACATCCAGCGAACAACATGAATAATTCCTCTTAAAGCAATAAGAAGCAACATATAGGGTCTCATTAACGTTTGCCATATTAACTACAGTAGCTGGAGTAAAGCACAGAAAACCTACCTAATTATTATAATGAAGCAGGAGATAATACTTAGTGAAGGCTATCAAATGATAATGGGAACAAATGAAATACAAAAGGTTACAGTCATGTCACCGTATGACAAAACATTAATCAGTGACAGATAAAACCCAGTACTGAATCACGCTGACGGTATTAATCTCACCTCTTACGTAATAGCGCACACCGGCTCTGAAACAACTCCTCCTCGAGATGAGAATCCAGTCAAAGTATTTTCCATTAATAGAACACGAGTGCATAGTAATAACTTAGCTATGTTAAGAAAAATATTGACATTTATAGAAATCATAGGTATTGTTTCCAGAGGACATCTGAACCTATTTACCCTAGCAAGAACGACATTGTCTTTAAGAGAAAAATGAACCAAGAATGTACAATCTTTTTGGGTTCTTCAGGAATGTTCGCAAGCCTTTAGTACTGTAATATTCGACTGTGAAGTCTGGTCAAGTCATTAGTCCTATAATGACATACAGACAGTATGTTCTAGGGGTTGATTATGTTGTTTGTATTTTGAAAATACAATTTCCTTTCCCTGCCATCCTCAACCACTTTCTAAAAGTAAATTATCTACATCACCAAAAGACCCAGCTTAGAATGAAAAACATACAGTAGTTCTGCCTTCAAATAAGAAATGGAAAAGGGCAGGGTGCCAGGCTACTGCAATTAAAAAAAACACAGAAATATATGTATAATCACAAATACAAATCAGTGATAACAGTTAGTATACATATGAAGATTTACAGATCAAACTGTGATTTAAGAATTATCGAGAAACAAATTCTGGCTCTACTTTTTCCTTGAAACAGGAAAAGCGAAACCGAGTAAGAAAAAAACAGTATCTCCCCGCAAAGCTTTTCTTAATCTAAAACTACCTCCCTAACAACTGGTAAAGGGTACCCGCTGTCCACCTGCTCGCTACCGCTCAGCAACGCACAGGGCGAACCCTCAGGGCCCCGCCTCTCCACCTCCCTGCCAGAATGAAGGGCTGCAGAAGCGTCTGGAGACGGCAGATCTCTAAAAACAATGTTATTAGGAAGTATAACAAATAGAAAAGAATACACAGTGTATCTAAATATTTGCAAAAAGAGCCATGTCTGGGGAACTATTGCTTCCATTGGGGAGAGAGAGATGGCTTGACATTAGGAAGGCAATGCCGCTTACTAAATTATATACTCAGAATTGGTTAAAATGACGTGTTTCCGTTAAATATCGTCTGATCGTAACAAACATCACTGAACCCGCTAAGGCATCCGCCCCACACACCCCCGGCAGCTCTGAAGCACCGAGCGCGGGCACCCCTCTGTATCTAGTCCACGGGCAGACCGCTAGCCACTCGGTTCACCACTCCCTCACTGGTCTTTCTAGTTCTGCCGCTGAGCAATCTGCTGGCTAGACTGGACGGTTTATTTTTTTTACCGAAAAGGGATCATACTGTGTATGTCTTTGGCTTGCCCTTGCTCAGCAACACGTGCCTGGGGCTCCCTTGCTGCTGGGGCTGGATTCTATTCCACTGGGTGAAGACGGGCTATGCTAGTCTGTCCAGACGACTGTCCAGGTTGTCTCCAATTTCTGCTAGCAGAAAAGTGCTGCAAACAAACATTCTGGGGAAGGGGCTCTAAGGAGCTAGGACTGCAGGTCACGGAGCAGATTCATCATCTGATTTTATTAGGAAATGCCAAACTCTTCTAAGAATTACTCTTTCATCTTTTTCTTTTTTTTTTTTAAAGATTTTTTTTTTTTTTTTTGACAGACAGATCACAAGTAGGCAGAGAGGCAGGCAGAGAGAGAGAGGAGGAGGAGGCAGGCTCCCTGCTGAGCAGAGAGCCCGATGCGGGACTCGATCCCAGGACCCTGAGATCATGACCTGAGCCGAAGGCAGAAGCTTTAACCACTGAGCCACCCAGGCGCCCCTGACTTTTCATCTTTACCTCTTGACAGTGTAAGGGAAAGACACATTTCTTTCACTGTCTTGAAGGCCTTATCTTTCCTGCTTTCTCATTTGTTTGGGTTTGCCCTCATCTTATCTTTCACATGTAACACTTTTTCTTAACACAACTGGAATCATCCATTATAGAGCATAACAGCACAGTAAATTAAGTATCTATGACCCACCCCCTCCAACTTCAGAACAGTACCAAAATGCTGATCTATCTGTTAACTTCTCCATCCCATCCAAGTGCCTTCCTGCCCAGAAGCAGCAACTATTCTCAAGAGACCATACTCCTGCCTTTTTAATTTCACCACAGGCAACCATGACTTAAAAACACGTGGCTTGGGGGGCGCCTGGGTGGCTCAGTGGGTTAAGCCTCTGCCTTCGGCTCAGGTCATGATCTCAGGGTCCTGGGATCAAGCCCCACATCGGGCTCTCTGCTCAGCGGGGAGCCTGCTTTCCACCCTCTCTCTCTGCCTGCCTCTCTGCCTACTTGTGATCTCTGTCAAATAAATAAATAAAATCTTAAAAAAAAAAAAAAAACACGTGGCTTGCTTAGGCTTGAGTTTATAAAAACAGCACCACGTTTCTGACCGACTTCAGCCCTTGTCTATTTCCACCAGTAAGTTCCTAAGATTCATGCTTGGAGAGCACGAGCCAGTAGGCCACTCCTCGCTGGTGCCATGTGCCATGTGCAAGCACCACACGAGAGCCCTGACTCTCCTCGGAGGGAACTCGTGGTGCTGGTTCCATCCAAGGGTGGTGCTGTGAACACTCTTGCAAACACCCATCGTATGGACATACTGGGTATGCAAGGGGAAGTTCTGGTAAATTCACGAGAGAATGCCAAATCATTCTCAAAGTGATGGTCCTGACGGACACTAGCAATGTGAATTTCCAATGAGTCACCCTTCTCTTTGACCTGGGACCTTCAGACTTAACGATGACTCATCCTGAACTCCCAATTCACTTTTCTTTAAAACCCACAGCACTAAGAGAAGAATCTAAGGCCATATTTTTTCATTCATTTACCCACTACTTATTTTGGGTCAGGGCACAAAGATGAGTAAGGTATGAGCCTGCCCTTAGAGAACTAAGGATAGCACAGAATATGAGTGACTGCTTTATGAATCATTTCCTTAGATTAAAAGAGAAATACATACATACTTTAAAGAATCTAGAAAGCATGGAAGGAACAAGAAGAAAATAAAAACCACAGAGCGGCCCAGCACCATGACGGAATAGATACACCTCCGGTCTGGATCAGTGAGCTCCGCCCAGGGCCACACGCTCCCACTCGGATGCCCCTGCCATACCTTCTCAGCCTCCAACACTCCTCCCTCCTCCCACTCACCCAACTGACACAGTTTCCTGGTCCTCTGCAGAAATAAAAGCCATCCCCCTGTCCTCCCACCACAGCTCTCTATCAACTGGCATCCACATCCACATCCACCTGTCTGCTTCCCTTCCTGGTGGTAGAGGACCTGTGCACCTGTCACACACCATGAGGATGTCACTCCAGCACATGACTGTGCTCTCCCCTTCTGCGAAACGTTCTCATCTGTCATATCCGCCATTTGGGGAGGAGAGTCAGGGGAGCACGCACATAATCTGCCTCTCGAATGTTCACACTGAACCAATCAGCACCCGATCAGCTGATTATCCCCGAGCCTGCAAACAGTCTTTTCATTTGCTTGGGGGACACCACGCTCACCTGGGTGGCTCCCCTCTTCCTCGCTGCCCTTCGCTGGGTCACCTTCATTTCTCCTGTCCTTCCAGCTCACTCGCGCCAGCACTCCCCCCCAACCCCCATCCTCACTGAGGCCTGCAGTGTGTGGCTTCAGCAATTCTTCACCATCTAGAACTCCCTCAGGCCATCTTCTTTTTCCAGGCCTTTAATTTTCTCTAGATGCTTTCCTTCCTCTGATGAACTCATCAGCCTCACGGCTTCAATGCCATCTATGCCCAGACGACTCTCAAATTTATGTCTGCACCATGACCTTCCCTTATAAACTCCCGCCCCATTACTCCACCTTCTTCCATGACATTTCGACTTGGAAGCTAGAGCAATCCCGAAGGAACAGAGTACCCGATGGGTACTCTGGCCTTACCCCCACTTCCAGACGCTTCCACACGTCGACGGCTGGCTGGCTGGCTTCCTTAGTCTGGCCAGAAACCTTAGATTCGTACTAAACCCCCTTCTTTCATAGCCCATGTACAATTTTTCAGAAAATCCTGTAAGCTCTACCTTCAAGACAGATCTAGAGCCTGACCATTTCCACCACCATCCCTGCTACCATCCCGGCCCCAGACACTGCCACCTCTCACACCTGAACTACTGCAACTGCCTCTAGCTAGCCTGGTACCCTCCCACGCTCGCCTCTGGCCCGCTCTCCACACCGCTGTCACAGTGAGCCTGTCCTATCATGCCGATCTCCACTCGGGTCACCATTACAGCTCACACAGGGCCCTGGATGCCCCAGACCTGGCTCCTTCCCTGAGCTGGATCCCTCCTGTCCATCCACAGTCGTCAACTAGGTATGGCCCTGCCTCGAGGTCGCTGTTCCTGCCCAGCTGTCTGTATGTACTTCAAACACTGAAACTGTGTGACGCAGAAACTTACTAAAGCATTAGATTAAAGGTAAACGAAGGGGCGCCTGAGTGGCTCAATGGGTTAAGCTTCTGCCTTCGGCTCGGTTCATGGGACCTTCGGCTGGGATCAAGCTCCGCATCAGGCTTTCTGCTCAGCAGGGAGCCTGCTTCTCCCCCTCCCCTCTGCCTGCCTCTCTGCCTAGCTGTGATCTGTCAAAGAAATAACATCTTAAAAAAAAAAAGTTCATTTAAAAAATGGAGGGGGTATCATTTATAACCAGTATTCTAAAATTTTATGGTAATGGGTTTGATTTTGTTATCAAGAGCAATTTCTGTTCATTCTAAAACACTCTCCTCATCCGACTGGGATTGTTCCTAAATCGGCCTCGTACTAATACGGAACTGAGGACGGGCAGACAACTGGAGAGGATACAGCCGTGCAACACTGGAAGCGCGAACCGATGGACCTGAAATGAAGAGAGACAGGACGCTGAGGAAAACACATGCTCTTCGAATGAAAAGAATCACTGCATAAAACATACTTACACTATGTAACAATATTCGGGTGTTATGGAGATAACATACAAATAAGGTATCAAACTTATGGGTAAATTCTTTAAAAACGTCTCTCACATACTCTTGTCTTTCCAATTAAAACACGATTTAAGCATGTGATACAATCATTTGGGCTGAAGTGTGCAGGTTCCGGAACACTAATCAAACTGCATGAAGCCGCCGGACATCTACCTCCCTCCCTGTCAGTCTTTGCCTACAGCACCTTCACTGCTCTGGGGAAAAGAGATACCCGTGCTAAGGTTTGCAGCTCAAACTACTTTTCCAAAAGAAGCAAAACAAAAGAAAAGAAATAAAGACACTAGGCAAATCTATGAACCTAAGTGTGGTGTGTTATGCTTCCTGGCTGGGCCTCCCTGCTCCCCCTCATCTGTACCAACTAAGGACAGAAGAAGATGGCATCCATGCGTATCTCTCTTGGGTGACTGAAGACAAATGCAGAGCTCTGCATTTGCCCAGGGACCTCGTGGGGCCCCTCATTTCTCCACTACTGACCCACCAGGACCCCTTCTCTCTTACTCACAGAAAGCAATGTTCTTTTATGAAAGTATTTCTTCTTTTTAAGGCTTCTATGGGAGATCAACATAAAATCATTGGGCTTCTTCAAACCAGAAAATGCGAGGAGGCAGACCTATTAAAGCTCCTAAGTTATAAGCTGAGTTAAATGAGAAGTATTTACCACAATCCCTGGTGATTAGGCAGCCATTTTACATGTGTAGCCAATTAGAACTTGGACTGAAACAGATAAGCAGGTTTTATTAGGGTCCATTACCTCTGGCTGGGCAGAAAGTTCTCTTAGAAGATGACCATTCCATACAAACCGCTGATCTGCCTGAGAAGGAAGATATAAAATTAATCAAGTGGCTCCTGCCAACCTGAGTTTCTACAAAATGAAAAGTCTCCACAATCAGAGTCTCCACCTGGCGGCCACAGGCAGGTCTTCCCCTCAAAACCGCCGCTCCTTGGGGTGTCCTGTCCCACTGGCTCAGGCAGAAACCTAGGAGTCCTCTGGGGTCGGTCTTTCTCTTATCTGTAGTCAACTGCCAAGTCCTACATCTCCTTCCAAATCCGCCCCCTCTCCTACATCCCTGCTCCCACAGGCCTGGCTAGCACTTGATCTGCCCTAACTACTATGGGCAGCTTCCCCCCATCCCCACCCCCCGCCTCCTGTCTCAGCCTCGCCCCTCCCACCCACCCCTCCACAGGCTGCCAGCAGAAGCTCTCCAACACGACCCCTCTCCTGTCTGCTGGGGAGTCTTCACGGGCTCGCTGTCACCTAAAGAACACCCCTCTGCAGGGCCTAACCCTTGCTGGCATCTGGCAGCACCTCCAGGAGCCACCTGCCGGCATCCCTAGCCACTCTGACTTTCACACTATAAATACAGGAGAAGTCCCCTCAACAACACCGGAGGTTGACCAACTCTCTGTTCTCTTTACAAAACACACCTATAGACCACCACTCCGCCACTCCCCCAAGTCCCGGGAGAGGCCACAACCGGGCTCTGGGCCCACTTCGCCGCTCAGGTGTGCGCTCGCCATCACAGGCCGCCAGCTGTACTTGGTAGCCATCACGACATAACCAAGCTCAGGGTCGTACACATCTGTGAGACAGGACTTAAAAACAAACGACTTTTTTTTGGAGAGCTGAACGATAACAGAACTTAAAGCAATTAAAGGCAAGCTGCTGAACCAATACAGCTGTTGGAGCCGCAAGAGGAGGGGCAGCTCTGGAAGGTCTGAGAAACGGTCAGAATCTACAGGATTCTGCCAACAGACCGCTCTGTGGGTGTCCAAACCTCTACCAGCTCAAACTGGAAAAGTGAAAGGGATGTACTTTCCACAGGGATCAAGGAACCCAAAACAAAGAAAAGCTTACAGTTAGTCTTCAATCAAAAAATCAACCAGTCGGTGTCGAATTTTATGTTTTTAGTCAGACAAATGTCTAAGATATGTATGGTTCATCTGCCAACTTCACGATTTCCTACATTGACTCTGACTCTTGGGTAGCTGACAAATTCCCTTCCCAGCGTGCAGGACAGCTGTCTCAGTTTTGCATTACACTGCCACCACCTCCCCCTGGAACCCTCCCTCTCCCACTGTCCCCTGACCACGATGGCCTATTCAGAACAGTATTCGGTCTCCATTCACAAGCACCCTCCTTTGTAAAGTCATCCCCAGCTCCCCCAGACCGAGTGAGACCCAAGTTTCCCTTGGGATCCCACTCCATTTTGGTACAGGCCTCATCACAGCAATGGTCCCTTATTCTGTGACTGCCCAGACTTCTGCTTCCCCAGGAGGCCGCAGACCCCCACAAGGGGCCATCCTTTCTGTTCCGTGTCCCCACTGGCTAGTGTAGCCACTGGTACACAGCAGGCATCTGAGAGACGTTTCGTAAACAAATGGAGAACACAGCATAGCAACTGCTTTTAAAAGCAACCGTCTCTGCAGTTAAAAGACAAATTGCTTGATTGCTTAGCTTACATCTAAATTTACGTCCAAGCCTACATATAATTTTCCTAGATTAGAGTACAAAATCTTAAAAGAGCCACTCAACAAAAATATTGATTTAGGGTGGACCATATGAAATTACCATTTATACTGGTCAAAAATGGTCAGTGACTGGCAATTTCATAGGGGCCAGCCTAACAAGTAACAGACAGCAACCTTTACAATTTGGTCTGCCCCCAAACACATCTGAAGTCTGTTACTAAAATATCCAGGCAGCCATCATCCAGGTTCCTGAACAGCAGGAATTTTAGGATGATACCATTTGAGGACCTTTATATATATATATGTGTGTATATATATATATACACACATATATATATATAAAGATATATATATCTTTAAAGATGCACTCATATTTAAAAAGAAGGGGGGGCAAGGCAAAATAACAACCAAAAAACCCACTTTAAATCATTATTTTTCAAGTTCTTATATTAGCAAATTCTTACTTTTCTAGTTATAAAAACTATAACACCATTGCAGAAAGAATATCACCAACAGGCACGTTAATTTTATTAGGACAATTATGTTGTTAACATTAGTAACTCAGGAAACTACCGGCATGTCTGTTGAGACTGTACTTCTCAATTCTTGTACCACTGGTTCTCAGTCCTGTCTGGGCCACACAGACCGATTCTGGGATCCTGAATTTGCAATTGTGACGGGTACTGAAAACACAGTGTGTTTTCAACCCCACACGTAGGTCTGACATAGCCAGGATTGCAAAAAAAGCAATAAATATTTTTATGGATGACACAGAGCTATATCCCTTTAAAAAAAAAAAAAAAGAAGAAAAGAAAAGCAAAATAAGGAAAAATAAAGATGAAGCTTACCCTTTCCAAAAGACTCATTTCTTGGAATTCCGGACTAGTGTTAGACAACCGCTGCAAAGTATGGGTCAAATCATACGTCATTGAGAAGTAAAACCCATCCACATTCAGGACGTGGTTTATCATCGCTAGGAAAGTTTTATTATCTTGTAACTGTTAACAAAGGGGAGGAAAACATCAGTGTGTCTCAGACTTGAAACGGAATCTGTCCTCATCTGTGAGCCCATCGGCCCTGTTAAATGCCACCGGCACAGGTGAGACAGGAGAACGCTCACCATTTCCCCAGGACCTAGGCCAGCTCCTGCCCATGGAGGAGGTTCAGTGAACAGCATGGGGGTATTATTATATTAACTGATGGGCTGCATCTCCTGCCCTTTAGGGGCAAAACTTAACTTTAACTTCTAATGGGCAGAAGTTACTTTAACAGAACATCACCGCCTTAGGTGATGACCTCCCACATGCCTGACCCTTTAGAGACTCTCTTTCATCCTCACAACAAACCCTGCAGTTTAGTGTAATTACTCTTATCTGACAAGTGAAAAATATAAAGTCATGAGAGGCCCAATAACACAGCAAGTAAATAACAAGGGAGTAATATTACCCTCATTCCTAAGAAATTTTACTGGGCTGGATAGGAATTAAATTCTTTTTTTTTAAATGCAAAGATTAGGGGCGCCTGGGTGGCTCAGTCATTAAGCCTCTGCCTTTGGCTCAGGTCATGATCTCAGGGTCCTGGGATCAAGCCCCACATCAGGCTCCCTGCTCAGCGGGAAGCCTGCTTCTCCCTCTCCCACACCCCTGCTTGTGTTCCCTCTCACTGCCAAATAAATAAATAAAATGAAATAAAATGCAAAGACTAAAGAGAAAAGTCCAGTAAAATAATACTTAGTTTTATTTTCTGATAATCACTTTAGCTAAATACTGGGACATTTATTTTATCCTTACTTTAAGAAATAATTGATAATGTCTGGTAATGTTTAATGATTATCAAATGATTAACATGTTAATTTACCTGTTACAAATCTATATATTACAAAATTTTTAATTCGGGCTCAGATATATATATATATATAAAGTCTGATATATATACATATTTTTTAAGAATATATATATGTGGGGGCGCCTGGGTGGCTCAGTGGGTTAAAGCCTCTGTCTTCGGCTCGGGACATGATCCCAGGGTCCTGGGATCGAGCCCCGCATCGGCCTCTCTGCTCAGGGGGGAGCCTGCTTCCTCCTCTCTCTCTGCCTGTCTCTCTGCCTACTTGTGATCTCTGTCTGTCAAATAAATAAAATCTTAAAAAAAAAAAAATATATATATATATATATATATATTTTTTTTTTTTTTTTAAAAGAACAAAAGGTACCAGCAAAGCACATGCAGTGGGCAATGTTAAAATAAGTTGCACGGCTAACAAGCAAGTACAGCAATCAAGGAAAAACTGTTCAGGTAAATATTACTGGGCTATTAAATAAATACAACCATTTTTATTGCCTTAAACACCATGTCTTATAGGGGTGAACATACTGATCTGTGGAGTATCTTTTCTACACCCTGTCATACACCTTTCTTTTCTTTTTTCTTTTAAAGATGTATTCATTTATTTAAGAGAGAAAGAGAGAGAAAAAGAGAGAGGAAGAGAGAGAGAAAGAAAGAGAGGCTCTCTGCTGAGCACGGAGCCCAGTGCCGGGCCCAATCCCAGGACCCTGAGATCATAACCTGAGCCAAAACCAAGAGTCGGCTGCTCAAACTGAGCTACCCAGGTGCCCCTAATTGTCTTCTCTTACCCTGACACCTTATCCTTGGCACTCTCCAGGTCATGGATACCCCGAAGAGTTCCTTTCCTGGGGAGTCTATCGCAGGCATCACTTCCTCTGGGACATCTTCAACTCTCTCATCACAACCACTGCATTACGAATGTCGAGCTCACCTTCACTAAGACCCCGGGCTGCAGACCGAGAGCCTCGTGAAGGGCGAGCACAAGCATTCCCAGAGTCAGCCGCGACTTCTCTACCCCACCCAGGTTCAACCCCAACTTCCCTCCGAGAGCTGCTGCTTTTTCGTTCCTTTGCATTTCCAGCTTGCTTTGCCAGCGCTTGATTTCCCGTGCCCTGGTAACTGAAATTTAAACCGCTTTATTGGGGGACTGCATTCCCTAACACCTGAAGCAGGGTAACTAACTGAAAGATGCACGTACACAATCCGTGCTAAAGGGGTGCCGCTGGGACATCCACACGCGCGCTGCTGTCCCCATGCAGCAAACGCAAAGAAAATTCTTTCTCCGGACAAGGTGGGAATGAAATGAGGTCAGCAGAACTTCAAAGGCATCTCACATTTTATTTCTTTGCAAAAAGGATATGAAGTTAATTCTGGTTGTTGGCTATAGGGGCTTTTTCTGTTTGTCCTTTTCTCTATATATGAAATTTCAAAACTCAAGAATGTGAGTCAGTTTAAAAAAAAAAAAAACCAACAACAGTAAGATACAGAAAGGACTTTTAGAAAGCATGTGTGTAGAGGAACTCTTGCTTGCTGGACTGTTGAAATCCTTAGGCTTAAAAGAAATCCATCCGGTGTTCCTTGTCCCACTGCCCTCAGCGTCGCCCAACGGGACGATGTCAGCTTTTGCAATGAGCAAGTGATTTTGGTTCTTACCTGAATATCAGTTAAGTGCAACATCGTCTTCTTATAAGAAAGGATGTCAAAATCTGTTGCTTTCCAGATGACATGATTGAAAAATTCACCTATTTTTGTCTTTTTGGTAATAACGATTAGATAGTTACCTGCAAAAAACACACACAACATGACTAGAAAGGAGGCGACTCGAAGGCCAATAGTGGCACTCCACACAGTTAAGCCCCACAGGCCAGCAGTCAGACTGCACAGGGCCGCACAGATGAAAGGCATGACTTTTTTTTTTTTTTTTTTTTTTTTAAGGAAATCTTAGGATTTGTGAATAGAAAGAACAGGGCATTATTTAGAAAAGATCCTACTGAAAGCTCAAATCTTTTCTCAAAAAAATAAAAGTAAAAGCAGTGATCTTACCAGATGGAGTAAAGCCAGAAAATGCTTCTTTCCCTCTCTGGCATATAGACCTCTGCTAATGCGTTTCCCAGCATGTAGCTTCAAGCATCATGTGTCATGAGATCTGACCACTCCCGGAGAGGGGTTAATGTCCCATCTACACCACCCCTATGGCCTCTGTGTCATTATAAATGGCAGAGAAATGTGCTGGGGCGGTAGGACTATCTGGTCCTTGCAGGATCACGAAGATGAACAGTGCAGAATTAAGAAGGCATCACAGCACCAGGAGTAATACCCTAACCATGATCCTGGCCACTGCCTCCTCCCACAAATAAAACGGGGTAAGCCTTTACCACTAAATTCATTCTTAAGCTCCATTCAAGGCTCCTCGCACAAGTGTCCTTCCAGGAAGTCTTCCTGTGAACACCTCTCTCCTGGAACTTGTCATATCGTACTATAATGATTTACTACTTAAAAGCATCTCTCACTAGACTGTAAACTGCAAGGAATAAAAGGGGGGGGGGCCTGGCATCTTCTAGCATCTTCTATAACTTAGCATCTAGCACACTGCCTGGTAATACAGGAATGTTTTTTAAGTTCAATGAAATGAAATTTAGATAAACAAAATTTCCTTCTTAATAACTCAGAACCAGGTAGCACTCTCCGACCCACACTAGGTCATGTCCAACCTCAATACGGGGCTGACAGTAGAGGACACACTGGTTCATCAGTGCATTAGAATGTTTACTTACTTAAATACTCTTAGAATTTATGAAAAATGTGTAGTTGACTAGGGATTTCAACTCCAGTTGAAATAAAACCAAAAACGAAACTTTTTTCAACAGAACCTTCAGGCTGATAGATTTTACCACTTGTCATCTGGAGTATGTCACTTTTAGAAATTAATGACAAATATCTAACCTACAGGTTTACTGCCTCAAGCACGATAGGAAGTATGCCTTCATCTTATACTGTGTCAATTTAATTAACTTCTTTGCCCATCTTAGCTTATTTTTTCTTACCTGCCACCAGATGGATTGTGCCCAGTATACCAAATATTGGTCTTGTAACAGCTGAAGGAGGAACATCTTTCTTGACTTTAAACAAGGAAAAAAAAAAAAGGAAAAGAAAAAAATCACATAGAAGAAGACATCAGTACAAAAGGAGACCTAGTTTGACTTCTGTAGTTACTTGAAAATCAGTACACACGATTTGTTCTAAGAAAGCAATAGTCCGGAGCGCCTGGGTAGCTCAGAGGGTTAAGCCTCTGCCTTAGGCTCAGGTCATGGTCCCAGGGTCCTGGGATCGAGCCCCGCATCGGGCTCTCTGCTCAGTGGGGAGCCTACTTCTCCCTCTTTCTCTGCCTGCCTCTGCCTACTTGTGATCTCTCTCTCTCTGTGTGTCAAATAAATAAATAAATAAATAAAATCTTAAAAAAAAGAAAGAAAGAAAGAAAGCAATAGTCCTTCATGAGTGGTAGACCTCCATTTTGGCAATATATAAAATAAAGATGTTCATGTGACGTATAAAGGCCTCTGCCTGTCTAGAATAAGGTGTCCAAAGTAACATGCTTCTGAATCCTCATCAAGTAAATCATGAAGTATTTCTATGGTCATTTTTTAACCAAATTTATTCAACCTCTTGCCAGAAACTAAGTCCATGTCCATTTAAGGGAACTAGAAAGTTAATGGGGAAGAAGGCACGAATTTAACACCAACATGCAACTAATAGAACCCAAACAGAGACTTGCCCATCCACCTCTACAAATACGGAAAACGGAGGCAAGACCGAAGGGACGAAGGAGGAAGGAAACGCAGGTGTGCAGGGAGCCAACAACATTAACTGTGACTTTACCAATAATGTCCTTAATAATAAAAAATGTATCCTCGATTATATGGTTCATTTCGTAACTGTTAAACTTTAAGTCAACGTGTTTCACAAAACACATCGATAGAACTCCAGGGAATAATGCCCCAGAGTGGGGGAGGTAAGGGTCCCCATCAAATGAGCTCATTCTGCTGTAGACATGCACGTCACCTCTCTTCCCTCTCCCAGAGTCATAAGGCATGAGTCTCTGAGGAGGCCTACAGGGGAACAAAGCTGCTCCGTGGTTTCATTCACGACTCCCAGACTCATGTGGCTATACAATTTTTCTTTCACAGTTTCTTTACTATCCTAGAACTCATTCTGAAACACTGCTGTCAATCCAAGTGCTGTTTCTTAAAGGCAGTCCTGTTGTTCTGCATAAAGTAATTCCAAATAAGGTCTGAAGTTCACTACTGTTTCTCTCGGTGATTCAATTTACTTAGCAACGCTATGCTACAATTAACGAACATGATGGATGGGAATGCCAGTGCAGCAAAAAGCTTAGAGAAAATCCTGAATATACCGAGATCGTCTGATAAACCTGAATGTACTATTTATGGATAGAGCTCCAAGTTACACTAACTGGTGTATAATAACAATAAAACTGATAATTCCTAAGAATACATATTAGTTTTTCATGGAAGGAAAAAAAAAGAATCCTCTTTCTATGGCAATGGTCTGCATTCCCAATGGCTAAAAAAAAAAAGAAAAGAAAAAGAACAAGTTGCAGAGCAACTGTGAGTACTGTGTGTGAGTCAGCCCCTCATCACCACTGGCTTCGGGTCAAAGTATTTCTTCAAGTGTTTACTGATGACTACTTGGTGTCCTTTTTACACCCAAACTATTGGTGACCTTTAGCACTGTCCCGCCTAATGGGTCTGCAATCTCTACCTACTAACGTCACTGAAAGGTCAAAAATAATTGAAAGCACATCCGTGCTAAAGCTTTTGTAGGACACCAGGTTGCAGCAAAACGGTCTAAAGAAGTAGTGTTACTAGACTTTAGAAGTGCCCTAACATTGGTTAAAACCAATCAGCTCTCTTGAGAAAGCAGCCATCAAACAACAGACATAGGAAATGCCAAATGATCAAACTAAAACAGACCACTAATTCCATCTGGTCAAAGGAAAACTATATATGGTACTTCCCAGAATAACCAGATAACTAAGAAAATAGAAATTTAGAGCCATCCCCTTCTTATACATTACTATCCTATTCAAAGTATTTTCATATTTTACTTTATCTATTCAAAGGATATTTACACTGACTGAATTCCTACTCTGTGGTTACTCAAATACTGTACTTAAAAAAAAGACGGAGGGGCGCCTGGGTGGCTCAGTCGGTTAAGTGTCTGCCTTAGGCTCAGGTCATGATCCCGGGGTCCTGAGATCAAGCCCCACATTAGGCTCCCTGCTTGGTGGAGAGCCTGCTTCTCCCTCTCCCTCTGCTGCTTCCCCTGCTTGTGCTTGCTCTCTCTCTCTCTGTCAAATGAATAAATAAAATCTTAAAAAGAAAAAAAAGACAGAAAAAACTTTCTAGAGGTGAATATTTAAACACATGAAATATGAAATTCTAAATGTTATATCATGTGGTACACTAATTTATCAACAAAATTATTTCACTTTTAATCAGAAATCAGTATACCATTTATTTGGGGGAAAAAATTGTTTTTCACACACTAGAGAAGCAAAACCGAAATATAACTGGAGAGACAGACAAGATATAGACAGAAAAAACTTAGGAACATTACTTGCCTACAATACAAGTTTTAGTCAATGATACATACATATACGTATTTTTTTCATTATTAAATTATACTCAGTCATGAATATTTCCAAAACCTAAAGCAGCTGTTAAAATTCCACACACTTGGGACACCTGGGTGGCTCAGCTGGTTAAGCAGCTGCCTTCGGCTCAGGTCATGATCCCAGCGTCCTGGGATCGAGTCCCACATTGGGCTCCTTGCTCATCCGGGAGCCTGCTTCTCCCTCTGCCTCTGCCTGCCATTCTGTCTGCCTGTGCTCGCTCTCTCTCCCTCTCTCTCTGACAAATAAATAAATAAAATCTTTAAAAAAAAAAAATTCCACATACTTAATGCTCAAACAACTTTCTCGCCCTCAAATACCTTAAGTCTCACAGCTAGAAAGGAACTGACCTCAACAAAACCGATCCTGTTAAAGTACAGATAAGGGAAGAAAAAAAGAAATAATTATGTTTTTAAATCCTTACAGACAGTAAAACTTTCGAGATCATTCTTCCTTTTTAGAATAAAGGAGGAAGCATAAAACAAAAGGCATAAAAATCAAATGAGGCAGCAGGAATTCAAATTTATAAGACGAGACTCAGAGCCACACACGGCTACACCCCCGATCCATTTACAGAGTCTCTCTGGGCTGCTCCTGCCCCCGCCCCATCCCCCCACTGCTGAGAGCTACCTGACAGGGTAACTTCCGTGGACACACGGTCAATGACAAGTACGTCGTCCGCTCCGTCATCACAGGCTTCCACATAAAATTTTTCAGGTGTGACGTGCCTAAGAAGAAATTCAAAACCATAAATAACCACAGCAGATGAAATGCAGGCTTCTTTAAAAAAAAAAAAAAGAACTATTTATCGTAACAGTTTCTGCATTGCTTAAATCTGACATCAAATTGATTTCCCAGGTACTGAATAAATGTTTTTGCTGTCCTGACGCATTCCCGGCAATGGTTTTCACTGGTGCACTAAGCTCACAAGGTTTGCTGTAAAACCAGTTTGACTTATACAAGAAAATCATATGAAATTCTAACTTACTACATTCAACACACTGCAGAAGGTAGCACGGTAGTCAGGAACCTGGTCTGTAGAACTAGGCTACCTGTGCTGTGCGAACTCAGGCAAGTTACTCATCCTCTCTGTTCTTCAGTTCCCTTATTCATAAAACAGGGATAATATCAGATAATCGAACAACATGGTTGTGAGGATAAAATGAGCTCAGAACAACATCTGACACATAGTAAGGAAGATGTATTAGCTAAAAATACTAAGAAATGCAAATAAAATATTTCCAGAAAATTGTTTAAAGTAAACTATTTTAAAGGTGTCTAGGGGCGCCTGGGTGGCTCAGTGGGTTAAAGCCTCTGCCTTCAGCTCAAGTCATGATCCCACGGTCCTGGAATAGAGCCTAGCATCAGGCTCCCTGCTCAGCAGGGGTCCTGGGATAGAGCCCCGCACAGCCTGCCTCCCTTCCTCTCTCTCTGCCTGCCTCTCTGCCTACTTGTGATCGCTGTCTGTCAAATAAATAAATAAAATCTTAAAATAAATAAATAAATAAATAAAGGTGCCTGGGTGGCTCAGTGGGTTAAGCCTCTGCCCTAGGCTCAGGTCATGATCCCAGGGTCCTGGGATCAAGCCCCATATCACGCTCTCTACTCGGCGGGGAGCCTACCTCTGCCTCTCTTTCTGCTGGCCACTCCCCCTACTTGTTGTTCTATCAAATAAATAAAATCATTAAAATTTTTAAAATAAACTACTTTAACATTTGGGCGTTTTGTTTTTGTTGTTAGAATGCCATATAAAAAAACAAGAATGAGGGCAGAAGAAAACTCATTCTGCAAAATAAGAAATAAAGGGGGTAAAAATCAGGATTGGGACAGACTATTTGGAGCGGATGCAACTCTGTAACCAGAGTCCAACAAAAACCACACTTTTTGGTTCCTCAGGAGAACACGTGGGTAACTCAGGCGAGCAGGGAGCTCGAGGTCCAAGGTCCTGGGCTGCTTCCGGCAACAGTAACCCCTACACAAACAAGACAGTGAAAACAGGGAAGCCCAGCTGGGGCTCTTGCGGCCCTCCAGGAGCTGACCAGGTCTGGGGAAGGAAGGAGTTTTCTTTCTGTGGGGTCTTCTGTTTTGTTTTGTTTGTATTTTCCAGGAACTAATATTTACTGTCTTAAGCCTCCTTTGAAAGAATTTCTGTCTGTGCAGCAACCAATCTGAGGGCTTTTTCCTTTCCTCTTAAATTCTACTTCCTCTATTCCACTGGCCCTGCCTGTGAAAAATCTTACACAGATCCCCACAACCATCACCGACATCATTCCCGACACACAGATGGCATTTCCACTACCTGGGATTACAGGAACAAGTCCCACAGCGGACCAGACGGTACTGAACATTTCGGACGACAAGCTCTCAACTCTTAAGGATCCAAATGCAACTTACATCCTCTTATAGTTCATCTATAACTAACTCTTTAATATGGGGCTAGTTTCCTCAAGGGGCTGGGGGGTAGGTTGCTAAGAGAATGAAAATCCATCAGTTTTAATACAAGTCAAGCAAAATACAACAAAGACAAATCTGCTTTAAATATGGGAGTCGGAGTGCCTGGGTGGCTCAGTGCGATAAGCTTCTGGCCTTCAGCTCAGGTCATGATCTCAGGGTCCTGGGATCGAGCCCCACATTGGGCTTTCTGCTCAGCAGGGAGCCTGCTCTCACCTCTCTCTCTGCCTGCCTCTCTGCCTACTTGTGATCTCTGTCTGTCAAATAAGTAAAATCTTAAAAAAAAAAAAAAAATGGGAGTCTTCAACTCAAACCAAATACAAGAGTTCATTCCTTTCTATAACACCCAATAGCATTCCAGCGGATCTGTTTATCCATTCACTTGCTGCTGGACATTTGAGCTGCTTCTGGTTTGGGGTATTATGAATGAAGGTTCTGTGAACATTCCTGTACAGGTCTGAGGCAGACGTACCCCTCCATTTCTCCTAGGTGACTCCCTGGAGGTGGAAAGGCTGGATCTCATGGGAGTTATGGGTTTAACTTCCACAGAAGGGGAAAAGGGCGGGGCTGCTCAAACTTTCCAGGGTGACAGAGATGTTCACCATCTTGGTACTGGTGATGGTTTTGTGGGTGTAAAAATACGTCAACATGTGTAATACTACTGTACACTTGAAATATGTGGAGTTTACTGTCTGCCCAAATATACTTCCAAAAAAATTTTTTTTGAGAGGTCCTGAAACCAACGAAAACGAATAAAGCAAATTTCCAGACAATCAACTCATAAGGTAGTTATCTCTAGTCTTCAATCATGAAAACCAAACCAAACCAAACCAATATGCCAGTCCTTGTCTGCAGATGTCGTGTACCAGCGTGAATCGCTCACTAAGAGTGAGTCAATAAATGTGCTGAAAGCTAACCATGTGTGAAGCATTACACAAGCATTAGGGGCTGGGAGGCAGGGGAGAGATAAAAAATAACAAACAGGAAAAAAATTTCAATAAAAAAAAGAGACCTCAAAACCAAGACTTCTTTATAATCTATAAAAGCTTTCAAAGAAAGTGCTGTCTCCCAAGCAGAAGCCATTGTGACAAGCCCCCTCCTGAGGGCCACCCCCATCTTAGAGAGGCAGACAGCATAGATGCCCAGCGGCATTCTTTGAGGCTGAAACAGGCTTAGGACCTGAAAGAGTGCCCGTGGCTGGAGCTACATGGGAACATCCTGTCCCACCTCTGATGTCTGAAAAACTCCAGGAGATCTTTTCACAAGATTCAAATGAATAACAAAGAATCTATCCTCTGTTCTCTTACTTCTAAAATAATGATTACAGCATTGCTAAAGAGCTGTCCATTACCAATGCTGCTTCAATGTTAAGTCGACCCCCAAAGACGTGTTCTAGGCCCAGCAGTGAGCGCCAAAGCAACCACCCATGATCGTGGTCAGTCAACAAACACATGGGGGCCTTGTTTAGATGGGAAATCGAAAATGATGGTTAGGGTTTGAAGCCGAAGGCCCAGAAAGAATTTTTGAGATGTCTTTGGTGCAAAAAGGTGGTTTTACTAAAGCATGGGGACAAGACCCGTGGGCAGAAAGAGCTGCACTAGGGTCAAGAGGAGGGGAGAGGGGGTTAGGGACAGTGAGACTTACAGAACTCTCTAAGGAATTTTGGAAGCATGGTTTCCAGGATCCTGAGGGGGCTAGCTATTGTTGGGAAAGGTTGTCTATTACTGTTTAGTAAACCCTCAGTCATGAGACCCTTCAGATGTATATTGGTGGGTCATATGATTGGAGGATGTATCTTGGGGGAGGGGAGAGGGGAGTAAGAGATAAAGGGCCACATTTAAGCAAGAGGCTCGGAACCTGACCAAGGCAAAGGGCTTACAGTGACCATCAAGCCAAATGCAAAGACGCAATGCAAACAGGTTTATGAAACGACCCAGTCCGAAATAGCCATAGGGCCTTACTAACCACTGAGCTACTCACAACCAGGCACAGTGATATCCCCATACTCCCTCACTCCGCCCTCACCCCTGCCTTGTGGCAAAAAGCCTCTCCTCTACTGCCCTGCCCGCCACTTCCCTGTGGTGTACTCGATAAACTTCTCTCTCTCTTGTTCTGTCTTGGGTGAATTCTCTCACTGCCCCCCCACTGCCAGGCCCCACCTGATGTGGACACCCCACGGCCACAGCCCTTCATTAAGCCCGGGGACGAGACCGCTCATCCTAACTGCCTCACAGACAGCGGGAACTAAATGAGCACTTATGAAGTACTTTTGCAAAGAATAAAAGGTCTGCCTCATTCATGACAGGACCAGAAAAGTTATTTACTTCACACTTTAAAGAAATAATATTGTTGAAGGTTCTGATATCTTTGCCACATGGGCCACCTCTGAACAACCTGGTTTTGATAGGAAGATACTGGAATCATACTTTATCTTCTAAATATATATCCCCAAAGTTCAAGACCATATGAAACAGAGCTCTGATTTATCAAAAAACAAATATTCCAGAATAATAATGTGAACAAAAATTATAAATGAATGTCTTTCTTGATTTATTTGTAAATATGACTCTATAACAAAAAAAAAAGCTTTTAGTACAAAAGACAATGTTAGCTCTAAGAAGCCAGCATGAAATGCTGGTTATCCCTAGCTACTTCTTCCAGTAATCATTTTTACTTTGCATAGTTAAGAATTTAAACAATTAGGGGCACCTGGGTGGTTCAGTCTGTTAAGTGTCTTCATGATCCCAGGGTTCTGGGATTGAGCCTCTCAGCAGGGAGTCTGCTTCTCCCTCTCTCTGCTCATGCACTCGCTCCCTCTCTCTCTCTGTCTCAAATAAATATTTTTAAAATATTGAGTTTGAACAATTAAACCGGATACAGAATGTGCTGGAATTTAAACTGTATCATAGAAGTGTCTGTGGTAGACTGCGTCCTAAAGATGTCCCCCGCCAAGATTCCCATCTCCTGATTACTCATTCACTCTAGGTACTGCCCTGTGGATGGAATAAGGTTACTAATCAACTGGCCTTAAAACAGGGTTATCTTGGGTAGTCAGGGCCCAGTGGAATCACAGGCATCACAGGAGCCCATAAAAGCAGAAGAGGAAAGAAGAGCCCGTCAGAGAGGTGCAGCAGAAGGGGAACAAGAAAGTTCGGGAAGGAGACAGATTTGATCAACTGTTGATGGCTCCTGAGATGCTGCGGCCACATACAAGGACAGCAGAGAAGCTTCTAGAAACTAAGAGTGGTCCCATGCTGACAGCCAGCAAGGAAACAGGGACCTCAGTCCCACAACAGTCCCTGAGTGTTACTTTAACTATGCTCTGCATCCTGCTTAGGGGCCTATGCTCCTCTCCGTTCACAGCTGTGTTTGGGGGCACAGGGTTGGCACAATTCTCCCCGTGAAGGGTGTGTCACTTCTTGAATAACCAATGTTCCTTTTCGTACAAAAAGATGACTAATAGACATACAATCTCAGAAATCAGATTCCTCCACGCTTTAATACAATGCACAAAACACAGAGCTTATAGCTCAACAGCCAACAGAAAAAGGCATAGTGTTGGGGCACCTGGGTGGCTCAGTGGGTTAAAGCCTCTGCCTTCGGCTCAGGTCATGATCCCAGGGTCCTGGGATCGAGCCCCACATCGGGCTCTCTGCAGGGAGCCTGCTTCCCCCTCTCTCTTTGCCTGCCTCTCTGCCTACTTGTGATCTCTGTCAAATAAATAAATAAAATCTTTAAAAGAAGAAAAAGGCATAGTGTTTTCCCTCAGTGGCTCACCCTCTTATACGCTGACTACCTTTAGAGCTCTCTCTTTTTTTTTTTAAGATTTTATTTATGTACTTGAGAGAGAACACATAAGCAGGGAGACGGGCAGAGGCAGAGGGGGAAGCAAACTCCCCACTGAGCAGGGAGCCCCACATAGGGCTTGATCCCAGGACCCTGGGACCTGAACCGAAAGCAGATGCCCAACTGAGTGAGCCACCCAGGCATCCCTGACTACCTTTATCTACATAAATGCATTTAAGCTCCTCACTTGCAAAACTTCTATAATGAAAATAAATTATTTGAATAAAATCAACTGAAAAGTCACACCTGTTTTCATATACAAGTTGTGGTGTGTAACCTAACAGATAACCTTTCTGTTACTGATAAAGTATACATTGTAAAATCCAGTGTTTATAGGAGAAGAGTCTATTAAAATTTATGTATGTATGTATATATACAAAGTTATGTAAAATGTGTATGTACATATCTTTTGAAAATATATATGAAATAAGAATGCCCGGCTGGCTCAGTTGTAGATCATGCAACTCTTGATCTCAGGGTCATGGGTGTGAGCCCCATACTGGGTATAGAGATTACTTTAAAAAAATAAAAGGTTAGGGGCGTGTGGGTGGCTCAAGTCATTTAAGCTTCTCACTCTTGATTTCAGCTCAGGTTATTATCTCAAGGTCATAAGACAGAGCCCCACATCAGGCTAGGCACTGGGCATGGAGCCTGCTTAAGATTCTCCCTCCCTCTCTCTCTCCCACTGCCCCTATTGGCCTCTCAACCCCACCTACTCTCTCTCTTTCTCTCTAAAAATAAAATAAAATAATAAAAGGTTTAAATTATATATGAAATAAAAAGCATCTCTATTATAAGCAATCAAAGTTTTTCCCCACTTGGTATTTAAACTTAAAACTGATGTGAAAAGTTCTAGGAACACTGATGAAATACACACATCTTGGATTAAGATTTTCAAGCATATACAAAAAAAGTAGAGAGCTGTTAAACTAAGCCTTTACTAATTGTCACATTCCTGATAATCACAAAGTTAGTGACTTCACTATGTCCTTAGAGTCCTAAAAATTATAAAGTTAGAAACTGAAATTTCTTTTAGAAGAAGATGACACTGCTATAACACTTCCAGTCTGGACAGACACATTTGAAATGACAGATCAACTAATTAAAATTTTAACTGAAGTAGAAAGAAATGCATTTCCAAGAGTAAATTCCATCCATTAAAAAAAGCTCTGATATTCTTTCAGAACATGGAATCTGGGGGGTACCAACAGGAGGGTGCAGCGCATGGGGCAGACACTAGTCATTCAAATGCAGGTCTGGAAGAGGGAAAGTGCTTGGAAATAGGCTGACTCGCTAAGTCACCACAGAGACTCATCGCCTGTGGGGTGAGAGCCAACAAAGCAAGCCAATTCCCACAGCAGAATGCTGAAAAGCCTCAAGGACCGGAAGGAAAAGGTAATAAGGACTGGGGTAGATAGGGGCGAGGTGGCTCACAGTCTGTGTAAGTCGCTCAGATCCCTACCCAAACCTACAGCAGCGCCTGCCCACACACCCCCCCGCCCCACCCCCACCCTGGGATTTAATGCTTAGAACAGTTCAACAGAAGATGCTCTAAGGCCTCCAGACATGAGGCACAGCTGAGGGCCAAGGAAAGAGCCAAGTCAAGTCAAGAGACAAAGAAGGTCTACTTAGAGACTGGGAAACTCATCCAACCCTCTTTCTCTGCTAGATGCCCAGGATGTTGGCAGCCCAGCTCACACCATCCCTCTCCCGGAGCCCTCACAGAAGCTCTGAATACCGTCTCTGAAGAAACTCGTTGTCCTGGAAGCAAAGACCAGCAACTGCTGACCTTGAGCTGCACCCCCTTTCGCTCTAAGAAAGAGCTGAGCTCCTGTGCGATCCCTCTAAAGCAAAGGCCACCAGTTTGTAAGTCCTGACCCACAAGCAGACCCTCCGATCAATTTTTAGTGCCTCCTTCTTCAATATGAAATGACAACCGAGGATCACCAGATATTAGGAAAGCTTCCATCACATAAGAGAGAGTCTAAAACAAACAATAATAACTCTGGATAAAAAAAACTATGCCAAGAGCAGACTACAACCTCAAAGCACACTTATAATTGACGTGGCCCCAGACAGAAGACCTTGCATTCATGAAATAAGAACAAGAAAAGCACATTCAGAAAGCAAGAATGTATTCTTGGACTGAGAACAGAAGTAATAATTTGACTACTGGACAGAAAGACTGGAAGAGAAAACTGAAGAACTCTCCTTGAGAACAGAATAAAAAGATAAGAGCTGTAAAACAGGAAAACATAGGAAGAAAGGGGAGGAGGAATAGGGGAAGGGGGAAAGAGAGAGGAGCCTGATCCAGGATATTCAACATCAATTCAGCAGGAATTCCAAAAGAGCACACAAGGAAAAAAGGAAAGAACATATTTCAAAGAAATAGAGAAAACAAAACAAAAATAGTGAAAAACACACACATACACACACACACCGAGGCACATTAAGCATTAAAATTCAAAACACCACACAAAGACAATCCTAAAGTTTCCAGAAAAAGAAAAATAAAAAAGAAAGAAAGAAGCATTGAAATATTCAACAGTCACACTACTGGATTATTCAGCAACAATACACACTGCATGATTCAACAGCAGGTCTTCAAAATTCTACAGGATAATAATTTCTAATTGAGAATTCTATTAACCACACTATCCAAGTGTGAGGATAGAATGAAAACACCTTCAGATGTACAACATCTCAAGATACCTTTCTTAGAAGGAAAAGCCTGTTTCACCAAAATGGAATGAATCAAGAGGTAGAATGAGAATCCAAAACAGGACAGAAGTGAAAAAAATTCTCCTGACAAAGGGATTGTCCGGGACCACAGCTATGCAATGAGCCTAAAGAAAAGCCAGTATGGATTAAAGCAGGGTGTACAGGGCTCCCAGAATTAAATCTCAGAGAAGAAAATGAATTCATAGTTACCCAACGTGTTTCAGAGGAATTTTACTGCTGTCCCAGAGACTGAAGATTCATTAGCAATAGGTACATTTTTTTTTTTTTTTGAAGTCATGCAAAGGATGGGGCGCCTGGCTGGTTCGGTGGGTTAAGCCTCTGCCTTCAGCTCAGGTCATGAAGTCAGGATCCTGGGATCGAGCCCCACATCGGGCTCTGCTCAGCAGGGAGCCTGCTTCCTCTCTCCCTCTCTCTCTGCCTACTTGTGATCTCTCTCTCTGCCTACTTGTGATCTCTCTCTCTCTGTCAAATAAATAAATAAAATCTTTAAAAAAAAAAATTTTTTTTTAAAGTCATGCAAAGGAGGCCTGGATGGCTCAGTGGGTGAAGCCTCTGCCTTCGGCTCAGGTCATGATCTCAGGGTCCTGGGGTCGAGCCCTGCAACAGACTCTCTGCTCGGCGGGGAATCTGCTTCCCCTCTCTCTCTGCCTGCCTCTCTGCCTACTTGTGATCTCTCTCTGTGTCAAATAAATAAATAAAACCTTTAAATAAATAAATAAATAAATAAAAAGTCATGCAAAGAAAAAGGAAAAAGGCACTTTTCAATTCCCGGAAAAGCAAACATTTTTACTGACTTCATTTGAACCCTATCTACATGAGCATAGCAATGTGAACACTGAGTATCTTACTATAAATATACTGAGAGAAGAAGGGAGAAAAAGAGGGAGAGGTATAAAAGCTGAAGTCTCATCCTCAGAAGTAGGAAGTCATCAGATAACTAAAAGTGAAAAAATTCAGGAAGCAGCAGTACAAGCACACTGTTCAGAAACATGGAATAGAGGGGCATCTGGCTGTCTCCGTCACCGGAACATACGACTCTTAATCTCGGGTTAAAGTTCAAGTCCCATGCTGGGTACAGAGATCACTTAAAAAATATCATCTCTAAAACAATAGGAAGGAAGGAAAAAATACTAGAAGAGGGGTGCCTGGGTGGCTCAGTGCGTTAAGCCTCTGCCTTCGGCTCAGGCCATGATCCCAGGGTCCTGGGATAGAGCCCCACATCGAGCACCGTATGGGGCTCTCTGCTCAGCAGGGAGCCTACCTCCTCTCTCTCTCTCTGCCTGCCTCTCTGCCTACTTGTGATCTCTCTCTCTCTCTGTCATAAATAAATAAAATATTTTTTAAAAATAAAATAAAATACTACAAGGAACTGCTTAAAATGCTGAAAGTCAATGTCCGTGGGACAGTGGGAATTAGGAGTGCAGAACAGTGTTCTCTTTTATTATAAGCTCTATATACTGATGACTTTTAAAACACCCACAGGTATTATATTAAAATAAAAAAGAAGTTTAAAAAATATCTTAAGGGGTGCCTGGATGCTTTAGCCGGTTAAGCATCTGCCTTCGGCTCAGGTCATGATCCTGGGGTCCTGGGATCAGCCTGGTGCCCCTCCCACTCAGTGGGGAGTCTGCTTCTCCCTCTCCCTTCCCCCCACCCCCCTGCTCTCTCACCAGCTCTAATAAATAAAATCTTTTATAAGTACATAAATAATGTGTTAAAATAATAGAAACAAAAATAAGAGCAACTGTGGATCGAGATAGATCGGGCCCAACAAAGGCTCTAAGACAGTTGTTGGATCCTGCCGCTCAGAGAGACGCTGCTGGAATCCTGGTTGCTGATGCTCCACCGGCCTGTTCTGCTAATGTTGTTGAAAACAGCTCAAGAACTGGAGCAGTGAAGATATGAACAGTGACCGCCACCTAATCAACATCTCTGAGCAGTCATGGTAAGTGATGACTCAGAATCCCACTAAAGATCACAGCAGGTGTCCTCTCAGCTCAGAGTCATCTACACATCCCTTCGCTGTCCTCTTCTTCCCACCACTCTTTAACTGCCCTTACTACTGACCTGAAGTATATGCACTTTACCCAGTAAATTGTATTCTGTAAGTTTTATGTTCCCCAGGTTTCATTTCAAAAGCTAGTGAAATCAGAGGAGCCTGGGTGGCTCAGTCATTAAGGGTCTGCCTTCCGCTCAGGTCATGATCCCAGAGACCTGGGATCCAGTCCCGCATCGGGCTCCTTGCTCAGTGGGGAGTCTGCTTCTCCCTCTCCCTCCGCCTGCTTGTGTTCCCTCTCTCACTGTCTTTCTCTCTGTCAAATAAAATCTTAAAAAAAAAAAACAAGCTAGAGAAATTAGCTTCAGCTCTCTAGCACTTACCATCAGAAACACTGGAGTAAGCCATCCAGTGGTGTAAGTTTTGCTGGTGCACATGGTCTTATTGTTATTTTTGTTTGGGGAGCCTCACCAAATAGACTACCAGGTAGACACGGACTCTGCTTATCCATTCTCCTTGGTGTTTCTCACCCAAGAAGAGAGCAGAAGTTCAAGTACTATTCTTAGAGAATACTACATAATCAGTCAGCAAATATCTACCTTAAGTTGGGTTTTTTTCTACAGACTTTAACTAATGTTTTCTTTGGCTCAGTGACAGAGGATAAAGGATTTAAAAGCTGTTTTCCTTTCTCCCAGCTAAAGAAAGATCTCGGCCGGTCACATGTTAACTGGATTGGAGGGTATGGTGTACCTAAGGAGAGGGCAAAGAGGCAAAGCAGTGCTTCTCCAATCAGAAAGCCTACAAAGGGTCACTAGTGCCAATTTCCGCCTGGAGCTTTACAAAATTAACCAGTCAACGGGCTATACTGAATTCTCAACATAGTAAATACATGGAAACCAAGACAGAAGCCTCCATGATAACCAAGAATCTGGGAGGAAATATATCCTCTACAGCCAAAAGCATGGCCTTCAATTGCTGTCAAGTCTCTGATGTCAATAAACTCTCTCACATTACTTTTTTTATGAAATAGATTTTAGAAGCTAAGACACGGAGAGTCCCTCCAAGAAGATTATTTGGTCATTAACTATGCTGCTGATATCAAGCTCGGAAGTTGAGAGAAATACCGTACAGTAAAAAGAGCTCTGGTCCTATATAAACCGACAAGGCTGTCCGAATCCAACAGGCATGAAACCAGGAACCCTAACCGAACAAGACTACTGCCTCGTTTCTCTCAAACCTGTGTTCTGCTCTCTGTTCAGAGGACACATATTCTGGAAGATACACTGAAACAGCAGAATAGTTAAATAACAACTACTTCCTACTCTGACTGCTTTCATCTGGTTGACTATTTTGCTTTTATAGATTGCTGACCAAGTAGGAGATAAAAAAGAAAATTCCGAGGACTAGGAGTTTAACTCAATGTAGGTTAATTCCATTATACTTAATAGAAATGCATTTAATGTTATGGCTACCTGGGATTCACTAGCTCCTAAGAGTGCCTTTTAAAAATTATCCTTGTCAAATTTTAAGAAAAGCAACATATTTAATTATAAACACATTATAAACACAAAATATATTTTTTCAGAGTTGGCAATATGATTTTCTAGTGGCTGAAAACATCCCTTTCTCCCCCGTGTAACATTTACATCTCTAGGCGACAAAACTCACCTCTTCAAAAATCCTGTCCCATCCTGGGAGCAAAATTAACCCACTTCAAAAATATTACTATTTGCTGACCTCACACCCATCACAAGGGCTGTTATGAAAAACAAACAGAGAATAATGAGCGCTGCTGAGGATGTAGAGAAACTGGAAAACGGGGAGCTGTTGGCGGGAATATAAACTGTAGTGAAGTGTAGCACTGCAAGAAAACAGAATGGGGGGTCCTCAATGAAATTAAAAATAGGATTAGCTCATGATCCAGAAATTCCACCCCTGGGTATATGGTCAAGAGAACTGAAAGCAAGGTCTCAAAGAGATATTTACACACCCAGGCTCACAGTGGTATCACTCATAACAGCCAGAAAGATGGAAGAAACCTAAGCGCCCATCAACAGATGAATGCGGGAAACAAAACGCAGTACATACATAAAATGAAAATTCATACAAAAACATACAAAAAAGAAAATTCCGACCCCTACTATTACATGGATGAACTGAGTACATTATGCCAAGTGGAAATAAGCCAGTCACAAAGGGACAAATACTAGATGATTCCACTTCTATGATGTACTTAGAGGAGTCAAAATCACGGAGACAGAAAGTAGAATGGTGGCTGCCCGGGACTAGGGGGAGGAGGACTGGAGTTTTTGCTAGAGCCACAAAACTCTGGCAAAAACATGTATCCTCGAAAAATCTTACGTAAGAATTAAATCAAAGTCTTAATAATCAAACCTATCCTATCTGTGGTTCAAACCCTACAGGAATAACATTTTACTAGCCCTGACTAGCAAAAAGTAAAAACTCAGACAGTAAAGAAGGGTCCTCTGAGCCCACTACACCTCCACCCAGAAGGCGCTCCCACCACCCCTCATCCATCCACCCTCCGGGTTCCAGGGGTTCCAGCCTTGCGGAGCCACTGCTAGGGTACCTTTGGTACAGCCCAGGTTCATCCCAGACAACCCAGGAGCGCAACCCAATCTCAAACAGTTGCTATTTCCAGGAAGCTAATGCACTTTAAGATTTTATTTATTTATTTATTTGACAGAGAGAGATCACAAGTAGGCAGAGAGAGAGGGGAGGAAGCAGGCTCCCCACCAAGCAGAGAGCCCGATGCGGGACTCGATTCCAGGACCCTGAGATCACAACCCGAGCCGAAGGCAGAGGCTCAACCCCCTGAGCCACCCAGCCGCCCAAGCTAATGCACTTTAATTCTATCTTCTTCTTCAAAACCCTGAGGTCCCACCTACTTCCTATTCTCTGCACCTCCTAAAACCCATTATCTCCAAAACCCAGACTCTTCCAGAATAGTTCCAAGTCTAACGACCACCTAATCCGAAGCTCTAATCCACAGCAAAATCCTCCAGGGCCCCCAAGCCTTCCAGAGAACGCTCTTCTATTCTTCTGCCCCAGTATGCTTTGGTTCTCACTTGGCTCTAGAGTGTGTAAGAACCACTGGGACAGCTCAATTTAAACACGCAGATTCCCAGCCACCCCCTCCCCCGAGAGATTTTTCACTTACTAGGCCTCCTGTGAGGCTCTGGGAGACGCACAAGCACCGCTAGTAATCTGACGCAGCCCAGCACTAACCCAGGCTCCAGCCCCAGCCCCCAAGCCAACGCGTACCTTGGACATCGACTGTGCGTTATCTGTGCCCATATTTATAACCTTCTCTTCCCTCCATCCTTCCTTGCAAAGAGATGAGTGAATATGCTTTCTGTTGCTTGTACTGGACAGACCACGTATGTCTTTATCACCGTGTGACTCAGTTTCCATCTGGTCAGGGCTGCATCATGGCTGTCCCGCTGACCTCACAGCTCTCGCCATCTCTTACAAAGAAAGGTGACTTCCTAACAGGGAACAATGCTTCAGAGGCAAGCTGCAGCCTAATTCACTTTCTAAAGGACTTCCTGTCTTAACACCTATTTCAGCTGACTTTTTAAAGGCAAGGGTCCTTTAAATGTTTCCAGTAATGGATTTCTGGTGTAACTGTGTCATAATTTCAAATTTATCACTTTCTGACATTCTCTATGCTTTATCCAAGTAACTTAAAAAGAAAAAAGGAGTCACAAAATAGATTATTTAGAACGGTCTGGATTTTTTTTTTAAGATTTTATTTATTTATTTGACAGAGAGAGATCACAAGTAGGCAGAGAGGTAGGCAGAGGGAGGGGGAAGCAGGCTCCCCGCCGAGCAGAGAGCCCGATGTGGGGGGGGCTCGATCACAGGACCCTGAGATCATGACCTGAGCAGAAGGCAGAGGCTTAACCCACTGAGCCACCCAGGCACTCCAAACTGCCTGGATGTTTCAGAAGAATTTTAAATTCTGAGCATATCAATATTCTGTTTTCCGTATTAAAAATCCATATGGACGTGTTGACTATTTTCAAATATAAGTGACCCGCTTCTATACCAGGCACATCCAAGGACCCAGGTGAAAGCAATCTGATAAGAGAAAAAGCAGTCTGAATAACGCAGTGTAATGGAAAGATGTCCAGACTCTGGCCCTGCTGTGTTCCAAGGCCAGTTCTGCCATGGCTGGGCTGTGTGACCTGCCTGTGGGGCCAAGGGCAATTATTTCTGTCTTCAACAATGATGGAGGATATACGTCAACGCATGACTTCACAGAGGCACTAGAAAATAATCATCTACATAGAACGACTTAAGCAGCTGCTACTTCAAAAGAATACATTCCCAAGTACCCCGGAGTGTGTCATTTTGAGATGCTGGTGGTACCTCTACACTGGAAAGTGCATTTACTTAGGTGATTCACCGAGGATCTCTCTGCACAAGGCCTTATGCGAGGTACTGAGGAGCAGAGAAGAAATCAGTGTTGGGATGGTTGGAATATGTTCTACACACGTGCAACCTAGCGGGAGAAACAAAGCATAAGCACTACACTGTAACGATTTTTCATCATTTCTCGGGGGCAAAGTGAGTAGTTTAAACAGAGCTATGGAGGAGCACCTGGGTGGCTTAGTCGGTTGAGCGTCCAACTCTCGATCTCAGCTCAGGTCTTGATCTCAAAGTGGTGAGTTCAAGTGCCACATGGGGCTCCACACGGAGCCCACTTAAAAAAGGGGGGGTGCCCAGGTGGTAAAGTCAGGGAAGTGTCTGACTCCTGGTTTCGGCTCAGGGTCAGGAGGCTGATCTCAGGGTTGGGAGGCTGAGCCCCACATCGGGCCCCACACTCAGCACAGAGTCTGTTAGTTTCTCTTTCCCTCTGCTCTCTGCTCCTCCACCCTCCCCTGCAAGCCCATGCATGGACGTGCACTCTCTCTCTCTCTGGTTCGCAAGTTAATTAACGAACTAATTCATGTCTTTTAAAAAGGCAAACAGTGCTATGAATTGATCATTCTACTTCCAGTCTTCTACACTGCACATCAATCCTAAGAGACAGAAATGTGCAAGCCAGTTGGACGTGCGGTGTCCAGTCCCTGTGACGGTAAACTCTTCTGGGAGCTCAGTGAAGGGAAAGATGTGGGGACAAGGCTTCTCAGAGAAAGTGAGTCTCTGTCAATGACACTGGGTATCCCCTCCACACTCTCTTTCAATCGTCGTAATAATCCTGTGAAGTAGGACCGTTCTCATTTCACAGATGAAAAACGGATTCAGAGATAAGTAACATGGCCGTGACACAAAGCAAATAACAAAGTCAGGATCTGAATCAAAGTCTCCTCTGACCAAAAATGCCTGCATCTCTCAGCTCTACCACGGGCCCACGATTGTGATTAGCATGTAAAGTCAGGAGAGAAGACGGCATTTTGGAAGAAGGATCAAAACAAAATAAGCGCAAGCTTAAGGCTAAAAGAGCGTGGCCAAGTCGGTGGAAAGGGGAAAGAATGCACTGAGCAGTTAGAGGAAATATGGTTAAGGGTTAGCTTAGGAAGAGGTTGGAATCCAGATGACAAAGAAATGTGGGCTCAATCCTATTGGCAAGATGGAACTGGAGCCTGTAAGCAGGAGAGCAGCTAATAAAATCAGGGCAGTAATGAGCAAGGTGAACTCCACAGCGGGACAGAGATGGACTGCAAATGGGTGACATAATGCAGAACAAATTATCATTTAACATCCCGGGCATCTCAATATCGTGACACACTCAGTAGCGGCAGCAGTTTTGTAATAAATGGTCAAACTGCCTCTTGGATGGCTCTCTCTTAAAACATCTCCAGGCATGTTTTTAAAAATGGCTATTACTGGGGCGCCTGGTGGCTCAGTTGGTAGGCATCTGTGTTCGGCTCAGGTCATGAGCCCAGGGTGCTGGGATCAAGCCCCACATGGGGCAGTGGGAGGCCTGCTTCTCCCTCTCCTACTCCCCATGCTTGTGCGTTCCCTCTCTTGCTGTCTCCCTCTATCAAATAAATAAATATAATCTTTTTTTAAAAAATGGCTATTATTAGGGCGCCTGGGTGGCTCAGTCAGTTAAGTGTCTGCCTTCAGCTCAGGTCAGGATCCCAGGGTCCTGGAATCGAGCAGCCTCAGCGGGGAGCCTGCTTATCCCTATCCCTCTGCCTGCCACTCTGCCTACCTGTGTGTGCTCTATCTCTGTCAAATAAATTAAAACCATTAAAAATAAATAAATAAATAAATATGGTTATTATGTCCTACTAATTTTTATATGGGTCAGAAACTACTGCCATGTCCAAATGCATCTAAAAAATAAAGAACACCCCTTAGGTCGGAGGCCACATATAAGACAGAACCTTGGAAAGCATGCCTTGGAGCAGTAAGGCCCAAAAAGAGAGATTCCAACTCACAAATTTCTTGGTAAGAAAAACAAAATTACAGAAAAGCCGGCTCTTCACATATAGACTGGCATGCAAAACTTCTCCTGGGGGAATAAAGTTAAGGAATGACAAACTAGAGACCAGCTTTCACATAACCCCAGATGTACTTTCTCAACTCAGATTCATAGTTTCCACTTCTACAAAAATCAATACAAAAGCATCAACCGCCCCACTTAAGGGCCCTTCTCTTTTGTGGATATAGAACCTTTTTTTTTTTTTAAGGTTTAGACTGATGAATTTAGTGACTCCCTAGCAGCGTATAAGCAATCATGAGAATTCTCAAGTTCTCCACCTTTGCCACATTCAAGGAAAATTCAACTGCATTCCATAATCCAATACAGAGCAGCATCGAGCCAAGGCTCCATATTGCTTAAATACATTTGAGACTCGGTGTAGGATCGCACCAAGCCCTTCAGTGACTATCAGATAGTCAACGATAACCTAATTAGCCAGCAGAGCACACGTGACACCGGCCCAGCCAGTACCCTAGTCAAAGGCATTTTGCTGGATCCATTCACCACCAAGGTTGTCACCTTGCAGAGGGAAACTGGGAGAGAAGAAGGAAACCCGGCAAAGGAAAATGTGAACGAAATGTGCAACTCGGGCTTTCAAAGAGAATTACTCTACACAAAAGTGGCAAAGGAGGGGACTGAAAAAAATAAAAAAATAAAAAAATAATAATAATGTTTTCTGCAAAACAACTCATGTCAAGTAGATGACCTCACTCCCAATTTTGCACCCAAACTTTAAATTGAACCTTCCAGAAAGTTAAGTGAGTTTGAGGTTCCAGAGAGCACAGGAAGTGCCCAAACCACATTTTGATGTCCTCATATCCCTACAAAGGAAATACAATCCCTCTGCCTAAGTCCCAAGGTATTTTAGCTCACTTAGGGATAGGTAAGCTTCCCCAAAATTACATTTGCTTCTGAGGCCAAGACTTCTGCCCTCAGACTAGGGCAACTGGCTTTTCAGTCTAGAGGTAAAGTATTAAACCCAAAGTAGTACAAAGTTATTCAGAGGCAAGAAAACCAAGGGGCTAATAGTAATGCTCAAATGAATGCATGTTTTTATTCAGAACAAATGAAAAGAACCTACAATTACTCAATTTCCGTCTCTAACAACCAGAGCCTATTTCTCAAAGTCTCAAGAACTTAGCTTTACCGGGAAGTCCATCTGCAGTGCCAAAATTCTCGAGAATGGCCTCTGGCCGTCAACAGGAACTTAACCCGCTTTGTGCTTAAGTTGTATAATATTTAAAACCAAACAAATTCTTCAGGAGCTCAAGAGTATTGACGCTTCTTTTTATCTGTACCTTCAAAGCTGGTCAGACAGGCTTTGGTGCCCAGATAAGGTACGTCGATTTGTGCGTGGACTCTAACGTGCTGTCATGGGTCCATTACACAAGAGGGCGGGGTGGGGGGGTGAGCAAAATAACAAACTTCTCTTTCCTCTGCTAAGCATTCAAGATAAATTCAGCAGCCACCTTTCTAACAAACAAAGTGGGTGGGGAGGAACGCGCCCGGTGCTTGCCGCATCGCAACGCCGACCGCGGCTCGCTGGAGGCCGGTCTGCAGCTTCGCTCTTCCGCCGTGGGCGCTGAGGCCGAGCAGGGCGAAGAAAGGCCGGCGACGCTGTCATTCCCGGGCTCCCCGGCCTGGGGCGACTCCCGCCGGGCCTTCGGGCGGTCGCGACCTACAAGCTCCCGGACGGGCCACGCCGGGAGAGGAGGGCGGGGACCGCCAGGGGCTCCCACACCCGGCCCGCAGCCCCAAGACTCGGGAGCCCTGCCGGAGGCCGGGGTCCCGCACCTGCCGCCCCGCCCTGCCGCCCCGCAGGCCCCCTTCGCCCATCGGACTCCGGCTCGCGGGACTCACAGCTTCAGCCGCTCGTAGGTCGTCGCCGCCATCGTGCACCACTAGCTCCTTCTTCCTCTTTCCGCCCGCCCCGCCTCGCGCCGCGCCGCCACCTCCGCCACCGCGGTACCGTTTGCCCAGCTTCGCGGTCGCAGCGCCCGGGTCGTCCCACCCCTCTCCCCGCCCCGCCCGGCCCCCAGCGGACGGGAGGCGACCGTGGACAAACTTAGTAGGCGCGCTAGAGAGCGCGAAAGCAGCTGTCCAGAGTGCGGATTGGAGCGCGCCGAAAAGCGCCGTGACGTACACGCTGCGGATTGGCAGAGAGCGTTTGCTTGAGAAAGGCGGAGCCGTGGGAGCTGTGGGCGCGAGCGGCGGTGCGGGGGTGGCCGAAAGGCGGCGCTGCTGTGGGAAACCTGCCGAAGCTGCGTCAGGACTGATCTACATCACTGCAAGGCCAAGTTTAACACAGGGCCAGTGGCGCAATGGATAACGCGTCTGACTACGGATCAGAAGATTCTAGGTTCGACTCCTGGCTGGCTCGAGTTGTGCTTTTCTTTCCCCCTCTGGCTTAACGATACAGGGTTCCCGTGGAAGGGGCTCCGGCTAGAGTGTGAGGGTTAGATAGCTGAGTTTTACCGCCACTTTTGTCCGAAATGTCATCTTTTCGGTTTTGTCTGGCACAGGGAGTTGTGTGAGGTGGTTTGTAAATGATGATGAGCTCCCTCTTGGTGATGCAGGAGTCCCTGTAAATGGGATACATATAGGAAGACAAGCCCGAAAAGGCGGCCGTTTGGAGTCGGGGGCGCGCTGTAGCCGGAGGCTGGCCACCAGGGGACACCGAAGCGCTCTGCGGGCTGCGGTGCTGGCTTTCTTCCCTGGGGCAGAGAGCCCCGTAGTGACGAGAAAAGCGGCGCAGCCCGTTTCCCCGGACGGCGTGGGCTCCCCGGCTGCGGAGACCAAGCGCTGCTCTGCGTGCAGGCCCCGCCACCCTGGCCTCGGAGGTCTCCGCGTGCAAAGGCCACCTGACCCCAAATTTCCCCGGATGCCCTCAAACACGCATGTTTTTTACGGTGAGATCACCCCTAGGTTATCTGGCGTATTAGATTACGTCTGGCTCGAAGACCTCGAAAGCAGGAAACCTCTGCGGGGGAAAGCGGACTCGAACCCGTGGACTGGCCAAGACATCTTTCCAATATGACATTTTTTTTTTAAGATTTTATTTATTTATTTGACAGACAGAGATCATAAGTAGGCAGAGAGGCAAGCAGAGAGAGAGGAAGGGAAGCCGGTTCCCCGCCGAGCAGAGAGCCGGATGTGGGGCTCGATCCCAGGACCCCGGGATCATGACCCAGAGCCGAAGGCAGAGGCTTTAACCCTCTGAGCCACCCAGATGCCCCTCCAATATGACATTCTTTTTCCTCCTTTTCATGGAAAATTTGTGAAATACAGAAAACTATTTGGAATAAAAATAATGTGAGTTCCCATCCCGAGATCACAGCTATGAATAATTTTTTTTTTCGGGTCGCCTGGGTGGCTCAGTTGGTTGAGCAATTGCCTCAGGCTGGGGACATGATCCCAGAATTCTGGGATGGAAACTTACATCCATCCGGGCTCCCTGCTCAGCGGGGAGTCTGCTTCTCCTTCTGCTTCTCCTTCTCCCCTGCTTGTGCTCTCCTGCCCTCTCCCTGTAAAAATAAAGAAATACTTATTAAAAATAAATAATTTTTTCCTTTTAGATATTTTTGCTTCCAGGCTTTTAAATATGGCTATACCTGCCCACGTATTTTTCCAGATTTGGAATTGTATTAGAAATGCCTTTGTGGTCCCATTTTGTCCCCTTTGATTTCTGTCTGAGATTTCAGGTCATTAAATAGACTTTGAAGCTACCCCATCCAAGAACTAGATGATTTTAAGCATTATCCTCTTGTTGGGAATTTGGGGTGTTGTCAGCTTAACACTTTTTTTAAAGATAATGCTGTGTTGGATTATTTCCGATGTGGTTTATAAATTTCTAGACCTGGAAGGATCAGGTGGACATTTCTGAGACTTGGAACATATTTTCAAATTGCCCTCCAAAAAAATAAAACGGACACATTTCCATTAACAGCATCTGTTTTCTTGCTTGCTAACCAAAACTGAGTGTTATAGATTGCATTATGATTTCTTTGCAATTTTCATAATAGAAAATGGAACTTCTTTTTACATACATTACTTAACGTATCTATTCTCTTAATGTATGTGTATTATTGTTGTTCTTAGATCTGTTAGGTTTTGTTTTTTGTTTGTTTGTTTGTTTGTTTGTTTTGACAGAGAGAGAGATCACAAGTAGATAGAGAGGCAGGCAGAGAGAGAGGGAGAAGCAGGCTTCCCGCTGAGCAGAGAGACCAATGCGGGGCTGGATCCTAGGACCCCAAGACCATGACTGGAGCCAAAGGCAGAGGCTTAACCCACTGAACCACCCAGGCGCCCCTGTTAAGTTTTTTAATATATAAAGGACACTAATTCTTTGGTTATCAAAACACAATGCAGTCTTCCAGTTTATCATTTACCTTTTCCTTATAATATTTTTGAACCTAATAATTTTCACTACTATATATTCCAATTTACCAGTATTTCACTTTATGGTATCTTCTATGGCATAGATGGTCTTTAAAAAAAAAAATTGTGTGTTTGTATTGTTTTTCCCATTTAATCCATTTGTAATTATTTTTTGTCCTCCCAATGGAAAGATGAATTAAGTCTTAAAGCCTATCACTCTCATTGAGCAATTAATTACCAGCTCTAAACTTTTTGCTTGGACTAATTCAATCATTCCTACAACAATCCTATTAAGCAACTTCAGTTATCCCCATTTTTACATGTGCCAGAGCTAAATTTGCTTAAGGTTATTGAGCAATTAGGTGGTGGAGCCTGACTTGAGTCTGGGCTCTTGATCCCAAAGCCATCCTGGCCTTGAGCTTACTGTGCACCAGAGGGTGACAAGGTGAGTGGATTCAGAGTCATTCCATATCTGGGCATGAATGACAATCACGTACGTGCCTCAGCTTTCAATCAGATCTCGTCTCTCTAAGTCCTGATGATGCTTCAGCTCACCAGCTGTGGGCTCTTGGACATATCCTCTCCTTTAATAAGATGGGAATATAAATTGCAGCCTATTTCTTAAGGCTTTAAGAAAAGACTGTTTTCAGCTGAACAGCCACCACCCGGCAGAGAGCTCCTGACAGACTCTAATCATGTCACGATATAGAAGTTCTATTCACCGCAGAACAAAGAGACACAAAGGTTGAACTTTCTTTGCCAGTTGTGTAATACAAACCAAGGCCTTCATGAGCACTCAGTGAGAATGGAAAATGGAAACTCATCCAGGCAGAAACAGACATTCTTCCGGGGCTTTTCAGTGCCTAGCAAGCCCAAATCCGATCTAAGGAGAACAATGTTCAGGATAAGAAATCAGGCAAGGGTAAGTAATATGAGTGGACACCTTTAGCCAAGTTTTTCCTATCATGAAATTATGTTACCTGTGTAAATACAAATAAAATTTTTTATAAAATCTGCCGAGGGGTTTCCCATAGAAGCAATCCTAGCTCCGGATGAGGTTTTTGGCACCATATAAATGATCTCTGTTGCCCGATTTTATGTCCATGCTTCTATAGGGGAGGTGGCTCCCAAATGTAGCTCTTACATACTTTTTTTTTTTAAGATTTTATTTATTTATTTGTCAAAGAGAGAGACATCACAAGCAGGGGGAGCAGCAGGCAGAGAGAGGGGGGGGAAGCAGGCTCCCCGCTGAGCAGAGAGTCTGACTCGGGTCTTGATCCCAGAACCCTAAGATCATGACCTGAGCTGAAGGCAGAGGCTTAAACCTCTGAGTCACCCAGGCGCCCCCTCTTACATACTTTTGATCCGTTATGTCTGTTGGGGGGCTCCGCCTTACTGCCGAGTCTCCAAACTGGGTGCATTTCCTCACTTCCCCTCTATCACCTGCTGTGGGCCAGGTCCCATGGGCAACTCAGGGCCCACAGCCACCTGCCCTTGTGGGCTTGGGTCAGTCGGAGGGACGTGTATATAACCCAAGTGATGGGAGTGCCTTAGGTAACCAGGGCTTCTCCTAAAAGTGTTAACATCTGCAGCTGTCACATACCTGGAACCTTCTCCTGGACCAGACCACTGGCTTATTTCCCTCCTCTCCCCTTCCCCGACACCCCTCTGCAGAGTATGGCCTATTATGATTTGTTTTTACACCCAGAATCCAAGATTCAAATCACTTTTATATATGAAGCATTTCTGTTGTCAATCCAGGGAAAATGTGAACCCCACTTCTGGCAATGCTTGAAGAAAATGCACTTAATAATCCCAGGACATTCTTTCATTCCACCTTAAAAGTTTGTTGGACTCTGTAGAAAGCCTGAGTAGTACTCCCCCACCAAGAAGTCTACAGCCTAATCCCCAGAACCCGTGAATAGCTTATCCCACAAAGTAAAAGAGATTTCACAGCTGTGATTAGTTAAGGGGCCCTGAGATGAGCCAGGGATTATCCCAGACCACATGGGCGTGCCCAGTGTCCTCACGTGGGTCCTCACTACAAAGAAGCAGGAGGGGGAGAGAGAGAGAAGGTGTGACAACAGACTTCAGTGACAAAGCCGTAAGCCAAGGTGTGTGGGTGGCCTCTAGAAGCTGAAAAACGGCAAGGGACAGATTCGCCCCTAGAGCCTGCAGAAAGAACTTTGGTTCTACCGACACCTTGATTGAAGCTTTAGAAAACCCATTTCTCCAGAATCACGGGACGTGTGCGATTTTAAGCCACTAAATTTGGTTATTTGTCCCAGAAGCAATGAGAAACCAAGGGGTGCTGGGTGGCTCAGTTGATTAAGCATCTGCCTTCGGCTCAGGTTATGATCCCGGGGTCCTGGGATCGAGCCCTGCATCAGGCTCTCTGCTCTGTGGGGAGTCTGCTTCTCCCTTTTCCTGCCCCCGGCTTGTGTTCTCTCTCTCTCGCATAAATAAATACAATAAAATAAAAAGAAACCAATACAGACACCAGCAGAGAACAGTGACAGGCGACAGGCTCCTCCCCACCAACCCGCCCATGAGTGTTTCAGGCTAAATGGCTCTAACAAGACAGCCTGGGATAGGATTTCGGCTTGGTTTACCGGGTCCTCGATGCTCAGAGAGTAACTTTATCCTTCTGTGACTCAGTTGCCTTGTCCATAAGCTAAAGGATTATAAAGAATATGGTCCTTAGAATAGCACCTAGTACAGGCTGACCCCCCAATGAATGTCAGCTGTGCCTGTTGTTACCGCTTTAATCACAGAACTTAAGATCAAATCAGATTTCCTGTTTCAGACCCAAATGGCCCAAAGGCCTGAGCTGGCTAGTTGGTGTCTGTTCCTGACTGTGCCATCTCGACCCAGGACCAGGTTCAGGGATGTCATGTGGATCGCCTGAAATTGGCCATGAGGGGAATATTTATATTACAGAAACCAGCAAGCACCACAAATCAGAGCCTCGTCCCCACTGCCCACCCCAAAACTGGGCCACCAGCACACCTTGGCCCAAGCCACCTTTCTCCCTGACTATATAGTTTCATCCCTTATGGAATCAGGGTCACAGGAAAACTGATTTATGAAATCAGTACATGTGCTCTTTTACCATATAAAGAGGTTTTATTTTCCAGTAAGACACCCACCCCCACCCTGTCAGTATCCTTGTGCTCAACTTTCCTGCATCCCTGGCAGCCACGAGAACTAACCTGAAGCCCGAAGCAGCCCACAGACTGAGCGATGGAAGGTGAGGGAGTCCCTGGACCCCCTCTGCCACCCCAGGGACTCCAAGCACACACTCAGCCCCTCCCTCTGCAAGCCCTCATCTCTGGGACTCTGATCGGAAACTCATTAGAAAAAAACTACATACACGAAAGGAGAAAGAACGACTACCCCTGCCGTACAACCTCGTGTCTCAATGTTAAGAACCCAGGGGCAGGAACTGCCGATTCTTAGAAGATGATTCTCCAAGGGTCGCTCACGTTCCTGCACATCCCATGAGCTGGACCGCCTTACTTCCAGACGGTCTAGCATGCTGGCGTGGTGAACAGTCTCGGGCTGCAGACAAAGAGCCTCTCTCTGGAGCAACACTCAGGCGGGCTTACCCGTCATTGTAAGACGGAGGTTCCCGGGTACCTGGGTGGCTCAGTTGGTTAAACCACTGCCTCTGGCTCAGGTCGAGATCCCGGACTCCCGGGATGTAGTCCGGCACCAGGCTCCCAGCTCTGCGGGGAGTCTGCTTCTCCCTCTGACCTTCTTCCCTCTCATCTCTCTTTCACTCTCTCTCTCTCAAATAAATAAAATCTTAAAAATTAAAAAAAAAAAAGATGGAGGTTCCCTAAGTAGGGGTGACCTCTTGCAGCTGCCTTGGCAGGTACCATCTGGCCCTCTTCCTGGGGCCTTGGAGGGAAGACAGGTCAGGGAGTCAGTGTAAATGCTGATTAAAACCACAAATGCTATAAAATCTTTAAAAAAAAAAAAAAAAGGGCGCCTATGTGGCTCAGTTGGTTAAGCGACTGCCTTCGACTCAGGCCATGATCCTGGAATCCCGGGATCGAGTCCCACATCAGGCTCCCTGCTGAGCAGGGAGTCTGCTTTTCCTGCTGACCTCTCTCCTCATGCTCTCTCTCATTAATTAATAAATAAATAAGATCTTTTAAAAAAGCCAAAAACCCACAAATGCTGATAAAATGCTGATGAAATTCTCCTGGCCGGTGCTGCATTCACCTGTCCTTTGTCTCTGACCTAGGAGTCCACCATCCACAAAACCACAGCATGCTAATTTATTAGCTGGCGGGGAGGGTAAAATCTGGGACCTTTCATAGTTTTGACTCCCATGTGTTCCCTTAAGGATCCAGAGCTCTAAAAGAAGACCAAATCCAGTTAGCAAAAAATACTGTCTGCTTACTTCCACACACACACACACACACACACACACACACACACACACGAAAACCCAATAAGCATCATCATGTTGGAAAGCATTTTAATCGTCTACAAATTGATGCAGTTTATTGGCATGATATTTTGAGTAATTTTATAGTAACAGTACAATTCTGAGTAATTTTGTAGTAACAATATTTGGAAGAATTTTACAGGAACAGTATGATTTTGAATAATTTGTATAGGAAAAGAAGAGATACAGAGGAAAACAAATTTCCCTGCATGGTGAACTTTTCACACACTATACGGAAATTTCCCACATCTATCCAGTTCCGACTCAGAACGATAGCTAATATATTTTACTTATTGTATTCTATTCCTTTTAAGATTGACTTCAAATGACCGGAAACGAGAACTGACTCCTGGCATGTAGGAGACTGCAAAGAACTCGGGTTTCCTGGCAGACAGAGTTGGAACAAGAGCATCCCGCAACAAGGCTGGTGTGGGGTCAAGTCCTGCACACGGGGTTGGTGGTCTCACCTTTGGACTTGGCCGAAAGAGGCTCTCACTTGAGCACCGATCACGGAGAAGTGGGAAGTTCTGTTGCCGTGTCTGGGCAATGACCCAGACAGGATGTAATGCCCTTCCACGGTGGGAGGTGAACGTGTCACTCTTTCCCCAGCGGCAGGGGGGAGAACATCAGAGAGAGAGAAGGGCAGGCCAAACCGGGGGTGGGGAGGGTGGGAACTGTGGGCCAACTGAGGTGGGAACAGAAGGCTGGAGGCTGGCCTTGGGGTCTGCCATCAGACCTTAATTCTCCTTGTTTATCTAAAGTCCGAGAGCTATCTAGGGAACTCAGGAAGGGCTATCCGCTTTACCTTTTAAAATAAACAAATTCATCCTGGTCTACGGGGTTCTTGTGTATCCTTCCTAGGAGCCTATAAATACAACCCCATTACAATTCTGTTAGGCTAACAGCTTCTAGAATGCCTAAAATACCACGCAGGTGAACTTCTCCTCGTGGCTTTAGCCCCACAGCCCGAGAAACAGAACAGGCGTGAGATTACTACAGCTCACCACTCTAATTTCTCGGGCTTCTGGAAATTCTCTTATTGTTTTTTCCTCAAACAGTAGAAAACACCATGTGTGCTGATCTCTGAATCACTTTCACCAAGGCCACTTAAAAGGTATCATTTAAAAAATTAATCACAGATATTTAAAAAAACTATTTAGTTACCCAATTTGCAAACAAAGCGCTACTTCTGACAGCTGCACTCAGGCAATTTTCTGCACTTTTGCTGGATTTGCACGTGAAGCCAAGGTGTGACAGCAAGGCCAGAAACGTTCCTAGGTTGGCAGAGCCAAGTGACGACGGCCCCCCAGCCTTGCCAGAGCCGAGCTGGCAACTCTGGGAAGAGAGGGGTTCAGCCTCAGGGTTCACTCCCCCAGGCCCATGCATCCACGGGCTTCTGGAGGCTTGGCCTGTGCCACGGAATCAATGAAAGCCCGCGGCCTGGGCTGAAGTGACATCGGGCCATCTAACGGACTGAATAGCAGGAGACAACGCATGGGGCCAATTCTGTGCGTCTTAGAGCAGCTGCTACCAAACGAATGAAAATGCAGCTTCAAGCTGGGATCCCGGCGCGCTGACAAGCCTGCGAGTCCCACGTGCCTTGGGCTCCACCGCCCGCCCTCTGTGGCCCCCGCTGCCCTGGGGGTGAGGTGAGGTGGCGAAGGGCAGACGCCGGCGGGTAGTCCCAGGCTGCCGCAGCACTGAGTTGGCCCCTGCGCTCCAGCAGGCCCTCCCCAAGGGCTGAGAGGGCAAATGCCAGCCGGCTTTTTAAATTTTTTTTACACCACCTTTTCACTGAAATACTGGGAATAGGGACGTCTGGGCTCAGGAGTGTGTGACACGCAGGGCCAACTGTGCTTCCTGAGTGCACAGGTGGCCTTGAACTCTTGCGTGGCCCTCCCACTCCCTAGGGCACCAGCCCGATGAACTGCATCCGGCATAACCCCCCACAGTCGAGCTGACCCACTGCCAGCCAGCCTTTAGTTGAGATGCCCGTGCCCTGAGCAGCCGGTATCTGGCCCACGTGGACGCAGAGACTTGGCAAGCCCCAGCGGAGGCGTGTGAGGTGAGTGCCACGGCCGAGTGCCTCCTTAGCTGCGGTTTGGTGAAGCTCTTATCTGTGAGGTATTTTGTGTGTGTGGAAGACTGAGAGTGGGGTGGGGAGGAGAGACGATTAAAAACAAGGAGAAACACCAGACAAGAGCAGGGTACCTTATACGGGTCTCGTCCCACGTCACGCCTGTGCCAAGAACTGGGTGAGGGAGAGATGTGCGAGGTGAACACACTCATCTATCCTGAGGCACCCCCTTCCTGGGCTGCTCAGAGAGCTCTCCCACACACTAACTCTCCCCATGGGGAAGGGCGGGGGGGGGGCTAGCTCTCAGCAGGGGGGCAGGACGGCCCAAACCCCATGTCCCCACGTTGGGGGGATCCTGAGACCTGCCCTTGTGGAAGCGACTCAGGAGTCATGGACTCTCAAGAGCTCCAGAAAGAAACAGGGCCAGCAGCTGGGCAAAGGAGGCCTGGTGCCTGCACCAAGTCCTTGTCCCAAAGCACACTTGGCTAGAACAGGGCAAATCTCCATTGGGCTCCCAGCTGCCTTTAAGGGACTGAAGATCTGCAGGGCCGCACCAAACACGGTCAGTGTACCAGGAGGAAACCCTGCCTGGCTCGTTCATTTCAAACCTCGGCTCTGGTTTAGCCACCAAATCCTCCCCAAGATACAGGGCATGCGTGAGAGCTTCCCTCTTGCCATAATGCAATTAAGTGTGCAGCCAGCTGACAGGAGAACTGAGTCTCTGGGGTGGAAGGAAGTCTTAAATAATGCTCTGTGTGTGTGTATGCACGCGCGTGCGCGCACATGTGTCTGGGCACAGTCTTAAATCACGTTGTGTACGTGTACGTGGTGGGGTAGTGTCCGGGTGTGGGTGTTTTCCCTAGGGACAGGAAAAGGCTAAACGTATTGGCCACTGAGGTCTCTCTTCAGAGGATATTGTGAAACACGCTCAGGGTGACTCTTTCCTTCCGAGAGGGGCTGGACGGTGGGTGCTTCTGGTGGCACGGATGCGATCCCCTGTCACATGCCACACGTGGCTGGAGTGTCTTCCTGAGTAATGTGATGAGGGCGCGGTGGTGGCGAAAGGCACTTGGAAAATACACACGCCAGACAGGCAGGGCTCCGCTCCCTGGTTCGAGGAAAGGCACCAGTGGTGGCGTCTATGCAGAAACTTACCTGCCTAAGCCCCCTCCCCCCACCCCATCCCAGGGGCCGCTGGAAGTCACAGGCAGATGTCCTGCTCCACTGCGCTTCTCCTCTCCCACGGCAGGTCCGCGAGAGGCTCCAGCTAGAAGCGCGGCTGGTGAAGAGCTGCAGGCGCGGGGCTCTGCTCCAGCCTCTTGACATGGCAGGAGTGACAGAACAGGTGGTCCTCCAGCGGGTAGCAGCGGTGACCATCTTCGTCATTGAGCTCCAGACCGCAGTCCTGGGGGGAGGCAAAAAGGTCCAGCGGTGGCAGAACAGCACAGAAAGGATGGCAAGACTGACCCAAAGGCCGACGTCCCCGGGACCAGCAGAGCGGGCTGTGTGGGCAGCGCACGCCAGCGGGGAACCCAGCAGTCAGGCTGAGGGAAAGCGTGACATGCCCTCAACGTGCACTTGAACTGGGGCTGGTTGGAACGGAAGTGGGATGTCAGTGGATACATACTCTGTCCTTCCAAGACTTACGGCAAAAAAATGAATGTAAGACCACTCATGGGAAGTCCCTCATCCTGGTTACATATTGAAATAACACTGGAGGGGCGCCTGGGTGGCTCAGTCAGTTAAGCGGCTGCCTTCGGCTCAGGACATGATCTCAGGGTCCTGGGATGGAGCCCCATGTAGGGCTCCCTGCTCAACGGAGAGACTGCTTCTCCCTCCCCCTCTGCCCCTCTCCCCTGCTCATGCTCTGTCTCTCTCTCAAATAAGTAAAATGAGATAAAAATCTTAAAAGAGAGAGAGAAAGAAAGAAAAAGGAAGGAAGGAAGGAAGGAAGAAAAAAAGAAAGGGAAAGAACACTGGATATATGGGTTGGATAAAATACTGTAAGAATGAATCCTATTTCTTTTTACTCTTTTATTAATGTGACTACTAGAAAACAAAAGGACACCTGTGACTTGAACCCATGGCTCTTGGGTTTCTATGGGACAGCACTGCCCCAAATGCAGAGAGAGGGCTGTTGTGGGCAAATGGCCCCATCCCCTTTCTCTCCAGCGCCTAGGGTACCACCTAACTCTTCACAGCTGGCAGTGAGCTCAAGCATCCCACCCTCGCCCCAACCCCTCTCCCATTCACCCCACCACAGTGTCACAAAATAAATCTACTCTCCTTCCGTGGGAGAATCCACTTAATTGTGGCTGAAACCCCACGGGCACTTAAAGTGTACGTACCCTTCACAATGGCTGGGGAGGGGTGACCCCAGGCCCGCCTGACGGCCACGGGGCACCCAGGACTCCTTCAGCCTGGGCATGACACCAGGTAAAGAGGGGGCGCATGGGCCCCCTCCACCTTCACCCCACCCATGCCTGTTTCAAGGAGGGATGGATTTCTTCATGATTTCTGGGCTCAAAAGAGGGCTCTTGGCAGATAGAACAGCCTACAGGCTGGAGGGGATGGCGTCTGTTCCCCAGATCACACAGCTGCCTGACACCGTGGCATGGGAAACCCGTGCTCCCCACGAGCCTCCCACCCCGCAGCCTCAGGGAGGCAGTTAACCAGTGTGGAGGAAACAGTGACCACCTTTATGCCCCAGACATCTGCGTGTCCTCCAACCTCCCCTACAAGGCAGGCTTCACCCCTTGACCTAGAGAGCAGCCCTTGAACACGCCTTGCTGACCATCTCAGGCCCCAGTCACCCCAGGGATGTGCTCCTCTCATACTTTCGGGTGTCTGGGCAAGGGAGCGGCCTACCTCACAGTGGTAGCACTCCACATGGTAGTCTCTGTCCATGGACACGACGCGGATGGTCTCATCTGAGCCCTGGACGGAATGAAAGGAAGAACAAGAGGCCAGTTGGGGGACCCACTGGGCTCCTCATGTCACGGATGCGGGGAGTTTCTGAGCTAGCAAGTGGGTGACCTCAGAAAAGCTTAAATCCACTGTGAAGTCCCACAGCGGTTGGAAGGAGGACACCTTTAACTGATGAGAAGGGAAGTAAGATGGACAGCAGTCCTACCTTCTAGAATGTCAGAGTCAACACTGAAAAAAAACCTCTTCCATGGAGAGTGATTTTTTTTTTTAAAAAATGAATGAAAGGCAAACTTTCTGCTCATCTTCTCATCTGGAAGTTACTATCCAGTCAGGGAGTATGACCTGATTATAGGGCTGAATAGGCACACGAAGGGCTCTGGGCTGGGGAAGCCAGCCAAGAAGAGAGGGGCTTCTTGGTGAGGATATTATTAACGTTGGAGGTGAGATTTTAGAACGATTTTTTCAAAGGCACAAGGACAGGACACAGATCTCGTAGAAGACCCCAGGGAGATATTCATGCCATGGAAGACGCCAGGAACAGGTCTGAAAAAGCATCTTACCTCCGGTGGAAGGATGGGAAGCCCGCAGGCTGCACACTTGGGGGCCAGCACTCTGCCAGGAGAAGCAAAGAGGCAGTAAAATGAGTATGGTGCTGTTCCTGGGAGGCAAGCCCTGGAGCCCACACTGAGCCTTCCTCACAGCTGGCCTCCTGTCCATTTCTCAACTAAACCCCCAACCCAGCCCTCACATTAAGACAGCGAGGCTCGGAGCACTGGGGTGGCTCAGTCGGCGAACATCTGCCTGAGGCTCAGGTCATGGTCCCGGGGTCCTGGGATCAAGTCCTGCATCGGGCTCTCTGCTCAGCGGGGAGTCGGCTTCTCCCTCTGCCCCTCCCCCTGCTTATGCGCATGTTCTCTCTCTCTCTTTTTTTTTTTTTTTTTTAAAGATTTTTTTTATTTATTTGTCAAAAAGATCACAAGCAGGCAGAGAGGCAGGCAGAGAGAGAGGAGGAAGCAGGCTCCCCTAGAGAGCAGAGAGCCCGATGCGGGGCTCGATCCCAGGACTCTGAGATCATGACCTGAGCCGAAGGCAGCGGCTTAACCCACTGAGCCACCCAGGCGCCCCTGTTCTCTCTCTTTCTCTCTCTCTCTCTCTCAAATAAATAAAATCTTTATTTAAAAAAAAAACAGTCTGGCTCATTCTCTGGGAGGTGTTTTAGTAGCACTTTGAGATTATCGCCCAGTGGTAACAAGCCTGGCTGAACCCTCTCACTCTACTAGGGATGGAGAATAACCTGTTCGCTCCCCTCGTTCACCCAGCACAGGCCCAGGCAGATGGAGGGTGGCGGCCGCCAGCCCTGTGTGTCTGCCTTAGGAACTTAGGTCAAGCCGGAGCCGCCAGGCTTGGCAGAGGCCTCCGAGGCCTAGCTGGGAATCTGATGATAGGGATCCAGAGTCTGATTTTCCAGGAAAAATGATTCTGTTACCAGTTCCTGCCTGCACGGGCATCCCCTGACCTCCCGAGGGCCCCGCTACACCCTTTGCCGGACTGTGGACTCAGGGTTCACGCAGAGCCTGCGGGTGAACCCCAGCGGGTGTCCCTCCCTTCACTCAGCGCGATCAACGTGGCCCGCACCCCGCCCCTCCTTACTTGTGGTAATCTCGAACGCAGTAGATCTTATTCTCGGAGTCCACGGTGAAGGGCACCCCGTCCAAACACTCGTTACAGATGACGCAGCGGAAGCAGCCAGGGTGGTAGGACTTCCCGAGGGCCTGCAGGATCTGGGGGCAGAAAGGAAGAAGCCGGGGCTCAGGGGCAGTTACGGGGACGAGTTGGACGGTGTGAAGGAGAGGAACACGCCAGGCCGAGGGACCCTCCGCATGGTCACACCGCGTGGCGCACGCTCATCCCCATTTCACTTGGACCGAGGTCAAGAGAGGACGCGGTGGGAATGGCAAATCTAGGTAAATGTGTCAAGAGGAGAGAGCCAAACGGGATCCCTCCCCTTGGACATCAGCCTCCCGTAAAGAATCTGGAAGGCTATCTGGTAGTTCCTTGCAGGAAATGGTGTGAAGCAGGCAGGGCGGCACCAGGCTCCGTCCCAGCTTTAGGAAGTGTCTGGTCCATGGAAGGATTAAAGTTAATTCCACGTGGAAACGGCAGAGCTCAGAAAACCTCTTAAGTTCTGCCTCTCAGGTGCCTCCTCCTAAGCAGCTTTCTCTCCGCAGCTCAGCTTGATAATCCAGACACTGTGATTCAAACAATGATTATTTCAAATCCAAGCATTAGCAAAGCTTCTTTGTTACTGTTATCGTTTTTTGGGTTTTTTTTTTTTTAAGATTTATTTATTTGAGAGAAAGCGACCCCATGCACACACACAGGGGGAGGGACAGAGCGAGAACATCCCCAGGCGGACTCCCTGAGCCCCTGTCCGATGTAGGGCTCGATCCCAGGACCCCAAGATCACGACCTGAGCAGAAATCAGGGGACAGACACTTGACCAGCTGAGTCATGCAGGCACCCTGTTGCTGTTGTTTTTACACACAAAGTGGAGAAGTCCCACAAACCTTCTTCCTCTTAGTGTCAGGTTGTGATGCCTGGAGAGGTAAGAAGCTGTCCTGGAACCCAAGACATGCAGGGTAGGGGAGAGAAGATACGCGAGAAACATCTTTGGTGACGACAGCGAGTGACCAAATACCTCCCTGCAGAACGGAACTGCCTACCTCCAACCCGCTTGCTACATGACGTCACACTGGTTTCCTATTAAATCAGTGCCTCTCAAAGTGTGGTCCCCAGACCTGCAGGATCAGCATCACCTGGGAGCTTGTTTAAAAATGTGCATTCTCAGGCCCCGTCCCAGATCTCCAGAATCTCCTAGGGTCAAGGCCAGTGGTTGGTGTCTTCAAAAAATGATTCCAGGGCATGCTAAAATTGCAGAACCACCAGTCTGAGTTTGTGCCAGTGCATGGGACACCTGCAGGAAAGGTGTGGGCCTGCCAGCGCCCGAGGCCTGCTTCCCCTCGAGGCCTGCTTCCCCCCAAGGCCAATGCCACACCTCACACGCGGCAGCCACCAAGGCAAGCTGGCGGCTTCATGTGCTCTCCCAGCTTCCTCTGAGGACTCAGCTCTCCAGCTTCCCCGCTCCCTCGGGTGCGTCACTAACCTGTGAGGCCCCTCTCACTCTTCAGTTAGCTGCCAAAATGGGGCAAACAACCTGCTGGGCTTCCAAAGTCCACATGGCAATGTGGACCTCGGAATGCATTTTGCTCCCCAGCAAACACCATGTTGGCAGAAGAGACCCTGAAATGAACTTCACCCACAGTGTGCCTACGGCATGGCAGGACACCGAGGCTATTTTGCCACACGCCAACTCGCTGCGATAATTCTTTTTCATGTGGGGAAAATGCCCAGTTTCAACCTGCGTGCTCAGAACATTCCCCTGTACTAACCGGGGAGGCGGGGGGAACACAGCTAATTTGTACAAAGAACTGGACAGCTGCTTGCTTTTCTTGGAGAACCAAGAACGGTGCCTGCGGGAAATCTTTTCCTGCATTATAAAAATTCTTAGCAGCAGTTAAGGGTTCTAAAGGGTGTCACTACCAGACAGATGCTTGCTCAAAGTTTTCCAGTCCTAGAGGAGACCCGCAAGGACCCAGGTTCAACTCAGTGGGCTATCCTCGTGGGCTAGAGATGGTCTCCAAAGCTTCATTCCTTCCCTTCCCGCATGCGAGGCTGGTCCTCACTTCAAGAAGTGGAGGACAGTCACCCCCTCACCGCCCTGCTGCGTACTGAGAGCGGCCTTGTGATCTTCTGTGATCGACAGAATGAGGACGAAATGATGTGGGGAGATTCTCGAGGCAAGGACTTAAGGAGTCTGGCAGCCTCCCTCCCTCTTTTGCTGTAGGAAGTTCAAGGTAGAAGACTGAATGGGATCACTGGTCACAGGGAGAAAGGCCTGGAAGGGAGAGGCCATCGTGGGCACTCAACTGGGACACTAGCCGAAAACCGCTGCATAAGAGACCCCAGACAGTGTCACACGGAACAAAAGAATCATCCCACTGACTCGTGACTGACAGAGTTCCACGAATCACCATAAAGAAGTCACTGCTGTTTTAAACGACTACATCTTGGGCGGTGATGTACCATGAAGCAGGAGGTAACTGAACTACCATGAGGCCCAAAGAAGGCTTAGGATACCTGGAAATAAAAATAGCGTATAATCGTGTTCAGACATTTGGACACTGTGGACTCGTATATAGTGGGTTTTGTCAGAAGGACTCTTAAATTGAGGACCAGTTCCGCCAAAGAATCGGATGCCTGTGGAGTCTGGCTGGTGTCTGCGGAAGGTAGGGGTGGGGGGTGTGGCTCCTGCCTGCCTTGCCTGGGGGGGATGGAGGGAGGCCTTGGTTGCCAGGGAGAACTCCGCCCTCCCGGGGCTAAGCTCCACCCCGGTGTATCCGGGACTGGACAACAGCGGGTTCTCCAAATGAACAGGGTGGGCTCCGATTCGGGGCTGTTTCACACACGTTAGCAAGAAACCAGCGGAAATGAGTGTTGATGTCCAGCAACGACACTCATAGCAGCTTTATTCCTAGATAGCCTCAAACTGGCAATCGCCCAAATCCCCAGCAGCAGACCAGCAGATACAGAAACTGCTCTCGCTGTCCAGCCGAAGTCTACCCAGCAATGAAAATAAACGAACTACGGACACCGGCCACAACATGGATGAACTTCAAGAACGCTTGCTAGGGGCGCCTGGGTGGCTCAGTTTGTTAAGCATCTGACTCTCGACTTTGGCTCAGGTCATGACCTCAGGGTCGTGAGTTCGATCCCCACACGGGGTTCCACATTGGGCACGGAGCCTGCTTAAGATTCTCTCTCCCTCTCCGGCTGCCCCTGCCCCCATCCCCCCCCAAAAAAACTACAAAGGGGTGCCTGGGTGGCTCAGTCAGTTAAGCATCTGCCTGCAGCTCAGGTCATGATCTCAGGGTCCTCGGATCGAGCCCCATATTAGGCTCCCTGCTTCTCCGTCTCCCTCTGTTGCTCCCCCGCTTGCTTGCTCTCTCTCTTTCTCTGCCAAATAAATACACAAAATATTTAAACAACAACAACAACATTTTTTTTTTAAGATTGTATTTATTTATTTGACAGACAGAGATCACAAGCAGGCAGAGAGGCAGGCAGAGAGAGAGAGGAAGGGAAGCAGACTCCCTGCTGAGCAGAGAGCCCGATGCGGGGCTCGATCCCAGGACCCCAGGATCATGACCTGAGCCGAAGGCAGAGGCTTAACCCACTGAGCCACCCAGGCGCCCCAACAACAACATTTTCTAAGTGAGAAAAGACAGACTCAAAGGACTCTGTGCTATATCATTCCATTTATATGCAGTTCCAGGACCAGCAAAACCAATAGGGGCAATAGAGCTCAGAATAGAGGGTACCTTTGGAGGAGGGGTTCTGGACGGGGAGGAAGACAAGAAGGAAGTTTCTGGGGTGTGGCATATGGGAAATACCCACACTTTGACCTGGGTGGGGTTACATATGTGCATATGCAAAACTTCATTCACTTGTACACTTAAGATGTACATCCTTTACTCTAGGAGTTGTTTCTCAATAAAAAAGGTGAAAGAAAAAAAAATAGCAATGATTAACAATTCCCTTCTTCAGAATGGAATTAATGGGTCAGCTTAGAGAGGGATTTTACCTCTTTCCAACTAAAAGAATACTGTACAATAATTTTCCTTGACTAGTTTATTGAAGAAACTCTTGAGGCCTGATCTCCAATGGTAAACAGTTTGATCCCTGAGACAGACCAAGTATTCAGCATTTTTTAACCTCACAACCTTACCCTATAAGGAGGCCAGGAAAGAAACACTGTCCCCACTGAAGAGATAAAAATACTGATGCCCAAGACAAGCTCAGAGGGCCAGTGGCGGAGTGAGGAATAGGATGTATAAAACTTGCTCCTTGTTCGGCTGTCTCAGAACTAACGACGGGCCCGCGTCTTAGGAACAGATCATCTTAGGAACAGATGGAGTCAGGCAGAACACGGGGCACCAACAACTCTGTTTATCTGACTTTTTGTACCAAACTCCAAGGGTGATGAAGTTTGGGATTTGGCATCTCACCTGGGACACCATGGGGATCACAGAAAATCAGAGGGAGGCTGGTGTGATCCAACCCCCCCCCAGAGAAACAAGCATCATCAGAAATACAACACGGTGTAAACTACATGATTAAGGATGTTAACACCAGTAAAAGCCAACAATATGGTTTCTTGTAGAGCAAGCAGCAGCCTTACGCAGGTCTTCTCTTAATAAAACCAGACGCAACCACAAATCAAGTTGGGAAACACAGTTTTCAACAGTGAGTTTCTATTTCTGTGACTGCCTCCCCCTCCTGCCATGCCGTCATCCTGTTCCGATGACCCTACTCACCATGTCCATGATCAGATGCCCACAAAGAAAACACCTGTCAGCAGACTGCTGGAACCCAGAGTACTACAGAGGAAAAAGAAAAGACAGTTAAAGGCAGGCAGGACAGATGACCCAGCCACTTGCCCACCAGTCACAAGGATGACAAGGAACTTATCAGAAAGAAGTGTCACTCTACACAGGAATCTGTCGTTTCCTAGAGGACAACGCAGTTGTGTGATGAATCATGGAACAGCTTCTGCCACGAAGCCATGACACATACCGACACCCCCCACCCTAACAAGAGCCGCTTCTGGGCACCAACAACATGCCGGGCTCTGTGTAAGAGGCTGTGCATAGAGAGGCTTTAGGCGATAAGCCACTGGTTCTCAAAGAGGAGTTCACTGACATCACCTGGGAACTTGTAGGAAATGCAAATTCTTGGGGCGCCTGGGTGGCTCAGTGGGTTAAGCCTCTGCCCTCGGCTCAGGTCATGATCCCAAGGTCCTGGGATCGAGCCCCACATCTGGCTCTCAGCTCGGCAGGGAGCCTGCTTTCCCCTCTCTCTCTCTTTGCCTGCCTCTCTGCCTACTTGTGATCTCTGTCTGCCAAATAAACAAATAAATAAAATCTTAAAAAAAAAAAAAAGAAAGAAATGCAAATTCTCGGGCTCCACCCAAAACTGAACCCCAGTCCGGAGGTTTAAGAGAGCAGTGGGGTAGGCAAAATGGGCAGAACACAAGAGGACAGGCCAAGTGACCCTCAAGTCCCTTCCAAGCACGTAGTTCTGTGGCTTGTCATTTGCTTCGGGAACAAGGGCCACCCGGGGCATCTACAGAGGGAAAGTCAGGACCCCCTTCTCTGGCTGCGCTCAACTCCCTGCCGGCACCGGGGATCGCAGAGAGAAACCACCCTCTTCTGCCTGGCCCCTGCCCCTGATTCTGGTCAGGACTTCGAGCAGGGGAGGTTAGGGTAACAAACTCACCAGGAAGTCTTCCTCACAAAACACTTTGCCATTGACAAAATAAAAGGCTTTTCCTCTCAGCTTCCGGCCTAAGGAAGAAACACAAAGGCAGAATGAAAAGAAGATGATGTGTGTGGTGAAAAAAGGAGAAAAGAAAGGCAAAGTGTGTTTAAACAGAAACAAACATGCACAAGATGCCAACTGTCTAGGGTGTGTGGTTACAGAAAGCCGCTGGCCGCCCCTGGCGATGGGCAGGTGGAGGCAGGACGGCCGGGCCCCTGGCGGGTGTGTGTGGCCGGGGACACCAGCGCTGCCTTGGGAATCATCCTACGCCCCCTTCTCCCGCTTCCTCTCCGCTGAGAAAGAGCCCGCTGAGACATCTGGTGGGGGGACGGCAGAGGCACACTGGGGGGGGGGGGGGGGTGGGTACAGGGCAACAGTTTGATGTGAGCTGTTTCCCACAGGTGTTTGGGATGTTACCTTTGACATGTGCTCCAGGGGACACTGGTGACAGCCTATCAGGAAAGTCCTAGAAATTGGTCAACTTTATTTTCTTTATTTTCATGTCTCTTTCCATCTCAACTATACAGAAAATACATATTGTTGGACAGATAATGATTTTTCTTGTTTTCCCCTGATCTAAACGGGGTGAGGAAGGGTGGGAAAAATTCAAAGCACCCCGGCTGCTTAGGTGTAACTTTAGTTTCCATAAAGCTAGGACACCGGCAAGACTAGCACACTTTACCAATGCCCTTGATCCCTAATGAAAAAATACAGAAGGTCACATGTCCAAGGTTAAGCAGGAGCATCTTTGTAGGAGACCCCGGGTCCGTGACTCCGAGGCATTCCCAGATCTGAGAACACTTCCAGCACCAGGTACACCACGCGTGCAACAGACTGTGCAAGTTTCCAAAACTGAAGGCATTCTAAACTCTAGCAGAATCACGCCCCTTGGAGCCGGGATCCACAACATGAAACCAAGCTCACCAAATGTCGCAAACGCTAATGGGGCTCCAGGCAGAGAAACCACCTTGATTAAAGCACCAAGCACCCTCGCCTGGGACCCCCAGAGCCGGCCAAGAGCACAAGGCGACAGAGAAAAGCCTGGTGACACAGACCTGCTGGGGCTTAGAGAGGGCCTGGAAAGTTATCAGTCAGTGCAGAGGAAAAGCCACAAAAAAAGAAGTGTAACTACAAAAACAAAAAGCTCCAGAGAGATGAAAGACCTTGAGTGTGAAAAACAAAAGTTTTCATGAGAAAATGTGAGCAACTGTCTTTGACTGGGGCGTGGCATGGGATTTCTCCAGTGAGATACAAAAGGCACACCTTATGAAGGTGAAGGCTGATCCACGGGACATCAAAAATCCAAACTCTGTTCAACATAAAACAACATATACAAAGTTCAAAAAATAAAACTGTTGAAAAGCCAAAGGGGTTCTGAGCGGGGAGGGAGAAGGAGCGGGTCGGAGGATGGCAAGTGGAGGTCGTGTGGCGAGAACAAGGAGAAAGGGAAGACAGAAAGAAGCCTGGAAGGACGAAGACTCTGGGGCTGACCCTCCACACTCCTGCCCCTGCAGCCCCCTCCCCAGGAAGGCCCTGCCCTTCTCGGTGTCCCGCTTGTTGCTGGGAGACCCACTGCTATCTTGGTGTCTCCCCAGCCCTCTGATCGGTTCCTATAGAACTTTCTAATATTCTGAATATACGCGACACTCCTTGAGGACAGAACGTAACTTCGACTCGGTCTCATAAGAAGATGGCTTGCCAGTGGTCTGACTGCAGGCAATAAAGGGTAAGTTGGAGAAATAAAAAGGCAGGCAGGCCAGGGGCCAGAAGATGCTACAATGCATGTACCAAGGCAGTAGTCGTCAAAAACATAAAGAACACCAAGCACCCATCCGACCACGATAACCCGACGGAAAAACCGAGCGAAGGATAAGAAGTGAAAATGCAAAGAGAAAATCTGTTAAACTCTAGGCAGTAACCATTTTACAAGATGTTCAATCCTACCAGCAATCAGGATACGCAAATTAAAACCACAAGGAGATGCTGTCTCAGTGCCAGATGGACTAAAATCACTAAGCCTGGCAGTACCATGTCATGGTGAAGGTGTGGGACAAGAGGAAACCTTTCCCGATCAGCACGATGGGAGTGGGAGTGTCGGTCAGCACGAGCACCCTGGGAAGAATTCGGCAAGAGCCCAGAGAGCGGAAAACCCACATGACCCAGCACGTACCCCTAGGGGTGCCCTTTGAGAAGATCTCCCAATGTGCAGAAGGAGAAGCACGTAGGGCTTCACTGCAGCATTGCAAAGATAACCTGGATACCCAGCAGCATCTTCAATGTTCATCCAAGTAGAAAAATTGAGAAATACATTGAGGGAGAATTTGGAGTTATAGTCAATGAATGAGATACCACACAGCAGTCAAAATGCATGAACTAGATTTGTATATATCATTAGGAACTGAACTGAACACACTGCTGTGCAAATAGGGAAAATTGCTCAATGATATATGTTATAGGATAGTGTGTGTATTTATATACACACATTAATATATATATATACACACATTAAATATATATATATACACACACACATTAAATCATGAACAAACACATATGCACACACAAACTAGTGCTGCATATTTTTTATGATACTTGTCTATGCGATAACAGAAGAAAAACTGGGGCTGGAAGGATCCATACACTGAATTCATGACAGTCCCTGTCCTGGGGAAGGGGGAAATGGCATGTGGGAAGGGGAACCAGGACAATTCCAATTTATCTGTAATATTCTACTTCCTTTATCAGAAATAAGTCCAAAGGAGAACATATAAATGTCCATGCATTCTGGGTGGCAGGCAAACAAAGGTTATTTCCTACTGTGCTTTCCTGTAGTTTTTGAAACTATACACAAACACACACACCCACACCTTCTTTAGGAGAAATACTATAAGCCAAAGGCAAATGACAAACCAGAGAAAACATCACACTGTAGGACAAAAACAACTTAATTTGTCCTCATATGCAAGTAATTCAATTAACAGTCCATATAGAAAAATAAGCGAAGAGGGGCACCTGGGTGGCTCCGTCAGTTAAGTGTCTGCCTTTGGCTCAGGTCATGATCCCCAGGGTCCTGGGATTGAGCCCCCCCCCCCATCGAGCCCCATGTCCTGCTCCCTGCTCAGTGGGGAATCTGTTCCTCTCCCTCGGCCCCTCCCTCCCCCTGCTCATATTAGTAATCGCATTGAAGACACTCCTCACTCTGTGAGGAGAGCAGAAATTGGGTAAGCTTATGAGAGAGAATGTGGCATCAAATATCAATAGGATTTAGAAAGTTCGGGTTATTTTGACTGAAAAATTCCACTGCAGGAATTTATCCTAAGGAAATAATCAGAGTTGGATTGTGTAAAGGATCTTCACCTCAACATTATTTAAAACAGCTGAGGGGTGCCTGGATGGCTCAATTGGTTAAGCATCAGACTCTTGAATTTGGCTCATGAATTCAGGTCATGATCTCAGGGTCGTGAGATCGAGCCCCACGTGGGACTCCACACTCAATGGGGAGTCTGCTTGAGATTCTCCCTCTCCCTCTGTCCCTCCCTCTGTCACTCTCTCCCTAAATAAAACCTTCAAAAAACATTTAAAACATTAAAAAATAAGATAACTTTAAAAATGAGCATTAAGGGGCGCCTGGGTGGCTCAGGGGGTTGAGCCTCTGCCTTTGGCTCAGGTCATGATCCCAGGGTCCTGGAATCAAGTCCCGCATCCGGCTCTCTGCTTGGCGGGGAGCCTGCTTCCTTCTCTCTCTCTGTCTGCCTCTCTGCCTACTTGTGATTTCTGTCTGTCAAATAAATAAATAATCTTTAAAAAAAAAAAGAGCATTAAGCAAATATGTAATTCCTATTAAATAAATGATAGCATTTATACTATTTTGCAGCCATAAAAAAAAGCGGGTTTTCAAAAAAAGACTTGATGACACAGAGAGATATTTAAAATACTTCAGAAGGTGGTATGAAAGCATATTTGTGTATGAGTACAGATATGGAAACACGTGTTCACACACCTGTATGTTCACAAAATTATGTGTATGTTCATACACACAAAATGCATACAAAATGTTAATAGTCATTATCTCTGAGTATAGAAAATGGGTGGTTTTTATTTTTTCCTTAAATGACTATATATTATATATATAAATATATATATATAAAGTCATTTCCTGCAACAACTATATATTATTTTCATAACCTGAAACAAATTAAAATAGGATGAGGGAGTGTGGAAAGAACAATGGGACATGTTAGAAGTCTACAATGCAAGCCTGTAGCTCTCCAAACCTTCTCTTCTGTCCTTCCTCAAAGTTAGTTACATTCACTTCTGGAAGGTTCTAGAACCTTCACAAGCATTTCCTGACTGCGAAACTAGGGTGACAAGAAGGGGCACTTATAACTAAATGATTTCAAGGTTCACTGACAGAACCCCCCTTTACAGCCATAGAAAGTTCATTTATAATGATCTCACTTTCCCCTCTATAAAAAAAAAATTCCAGCAAACTTAAAGTTGTACACAGGAAAATGAGAACTAAATAGAGTAGGCTCTCCCATATTTTTGTTCCAATCAGGCACCTGGGTGAGAGCCTCCAGTCCCTCCCCAGGCAGCCACGGTGACAGGAAGGACGCAAATAGTCCACCACGAGGGAAAACAATGCCCAACACTGTCCGACCACAAGGAAAACCAAAGTCCAGCCTGGGAGTGGGGTGGGCTTGTTTTGCTGCCCCCAGGTTCCGAGAGGAAAGGAGGCGAGGCTGCAGATCCCATAGTGGCCACTGGAGAGAGCGAGGGGGCCGTCTGGAAATGGCATAGGTCTTCCTAGACAGAGATGTGGCTTCTGATCCAATGCAGAGAATATGGAGCTCTGGTTCCAAGAACGGAGTCCAGGAAGTTCAAGGAATCTGAGCTGGGAATTACTTTCTGTTTTAATAGAGGGCATGTCACCTCTGTTCCAGAAATCATAGAGAAGGGTTATTAAACCCGCTGAGGGCCAAGCGCTCTAGCGCCCTAAGAAAGACAAACAAGAGCTTTTTCACTTACAACATCAACAAACATTTGTTAAATGATCACAGCCGTTTATGACGGTCCTCCTGGCATATTTCTGTAAGCTACTGATGAGAGTGTAAAATGATAAACTCTCCCCGGAGAGAAACTTTAAAAAGTGACTCGGTGCGGCTCTCTGGGACTTCGCTTAAGGAAAGACTCAGAAATGTGAATAGATATTTACTTAGGTCCACACCGGAAGCCTTAGGAGAAACGATTACGTAAAACAGAGTACATCTAAATGATGAGATATTATGCGGCCATTTCAAGTACAGTTCAAGTACGTGTTTCAGTGAGACCGGCGAATGCTTATCCTATAGAAGGTTACGGTTACTCAAAACACATTAGTAAATGAAAAATGCGAGATGGGCAGCTGTACAATTCCATTTCAGGAACTTACGCACATATGCACACATGCTGATATACAAAGGAAAGAAAACTCTAGAATGCCGTATTCTGAAACTGACAGGGCTTGGCACTGGTAAGATGGTATTTTACCAGGAAATTGCACTGTCAATAGTGCTGTTTAAACTTATCTAGTACCACGAAGTTCTGGTAGGTTGTATTACAGGGAACTCCTCTTACTACTTTATATGTTTTGATATTTAACATTTTTTTTCTACTATTAGGGACACCTGTAGATGGTATCAGAATTTCACTTTTTGCTTTCATACACTTACATTAACATTTTTCTAGAATTATGTATTTAATAATTTGAAAAACGATGCTTTTGTTTCTTAAAGATTTTTATTCGTTTGTTTACTTTGAGAGAGGGGGTGCGCATGAGGGTGGGGAGGAGCAGAGGGTGAGGGAGAGGGAGGAGAGGGAAGAATCTCGAGAAGACTCTGCCCGGAGCATAGAGCCCCAAACAGGGCTCTCTACCTAGGGCTTGATCCCACGACCCTGGAGACCAAGGTCCAAACGGAAACCAAGAGTCAGAGGCTCAACTGACTGAGCCACCTAGGTGCCCTGAGGGGTTTTGTTGTTGTTGTTGTTGTTTAAAGTAGGCTTTGTGCCCAACACAGGGCTTGAATTTACCCGCCCTGAGATTAAGAGTCACATGCTCTACTAATTGAGCCAGGCAAGTGCCCCCAATACTTTAATTTTTAAAAGAAAACCCTTATGGGGTGCCTGGGTGACTCAGTGGGTTAAAGCCTCTGCCTTTGGCTCAGGCCATGATCGCAGGGTCCTGGGATGGAGCCCCGCATCGGGCTCCTTGCTCAGCGGGGAGCCTACTTCCCCACACTCTCTGTGCCTACTTGTGATCTCTGTCAAATAAAAAAAAACTTAAAAAAAGAAAAAGAAACAAAATCCTTATGTAATAGTACAAAAATTAATAAAGCTAGATCTAAAAATTGTGTATTTCAACTGCATAAATCAGAAATTCAAAGGAAAAAAAAAAGATGGAAAAAAAATCTGCCCAAGAGTGACAGTGCCTCTGGTGGACATACATGGTATCTGCATGCTTTGGGAGCAGGGGTGGGGGGCGCCTTGTTCGCTGATTGTGCGCTTCTTGATACTTTCCTACACTTCCCCAAACTTCTACCAAGGAGCAGGCAGGACTTTAATTGTCCTCTGAAAAACTGCCCAGCTGGCTAGTCAAATCCTGTCGCTGCTGATCCCCAGAGCTGAGAAGTCCCCTGTCCAGACCCTGGTGGCCAAGGGAACGGCTTCAAGTCTGCATCTGGTTTTTCGTTATTCTAAAATAATAATTATTATTATTGTTATATATAATAATTATATATCATATTGATATATAATAATAGTAAACTATATTGATATACAATGTCATGTTAATATTATAAACATAAGTATTATATATTAATATATTATCTATTATATATAAATATATAAATAATATATAATATAGAAATATATATCTACATATAATAGATATATATTATTAATATAATATATACTACACAGATCAATAATATTGTTGTATATATTTTATATGACATTAATATATTCATGTATTCATATAGAATACGATTATTATATATTCATGTTACATATTAATATGTAATATATCAATATATTTATAGAATATAAATATCCTGTATTATTATAATACTTATTATTTAGATTAATAATTATGAATAATATTGTTATTATTACTATTGAGGACTCCCCCATAGAGAAAGGGTGGGGCCTTAAGTATGCTCTGAAGCACTCAAACTCCACTTCTGACCTCAGTTTTAAAAGACTTATCTAAAAAAAAAAAAAAATTAAAAAAAAAAAGACTAAGTTGAGAAACTAGATCCCACAACCAATTTGTTTATATTTTATAAGTAGGAGAAAAAAATAAAACCCTAACATCCGTTGATTGCCTTGTAGGTTTCAAGTACCGTGTTTACAACTTTCATATATTAACAAGTCTAAAAACGTGTAATGTCACATGTTACTGCACCATCAGCCCTCCTTTCTGGCTTTGCCCCAGCCCACGCCTTTCACAGGCAAGTCCACGCATCACTCCCTGTCACTCGCTGTAGGTTTTTGGTTCCAGTAAGTGGGGAAACAGCTCACCAAAGAACGAGGCAGAAATAAAACCCATCACATGACAATATCATGAAGCAGTGCCCAGATGCGGGAATTAATTATCCCTGGGAATCGCTAGAAAGGACACCCTGGGAATGCTCCCACTTTCTGGGTTTCCCTTTCTCTTCCTAAAAACAGGACGCTGATGGGAGGAACGTCACCTCCAGTTCGTACATTCTGAGGATCAGAGTAGTAAGTGGGCAGGAGGGGAACCCGGTTAGTCGGCCCCTGAAGCCCACACCTGTCCCGCTGCGCCACGAGACCACCCACACGATTTAATGCCTGGGAGTACACACCTACACATGGATCCACTTTTTCTCTTCCTACCAAGGAATGGAGAAAGGAATTTTCATTTTTTAACGTTTATTTATTTAAGCAATCTCTACACCCGATGTGAGACTCGAACTCACAAGCCTGAGAGATCAAGAGCCGCCTGTTTCTACTGACTGAACCAGCCAGGCACCCAGAGGCCTCTGGTCTTTAAAAGCGGGCAAGCAGGGGGCAAGTATTCTTCTGGATGAATCATTCCAGGTCTGGCCAATGACACAGATGCTAACCTGGAAATTCCTGGAATCACTGAAACCATCCTGAAAGTTCCATGCCACTGCTCCATCCAGAACCCCAAAAGGTCTTCACTGACACACACACTAGCAGCCAACCACCACTAGGTGGCACCAAACCACATCCCGGACCCACTGAGAACGCCGGGAGTGAAGGCGGCTGGCTTGGGTTGTGTCACTCATTAACTCTCCAACAATGCCACCTTGCAGGGGAGGCACTTTAAGGGCCACCAACGGCATTATGCAAAAGTTAAATCCCTCAGGCACACTTGCCCACCATGGCTATGAATTGGGATTTGAACCCAGCTCTCTGGCAAGAAGTCAACACTCTCCCTATCACGTGATACCCTCTTTGTCCCCCAAGGACTCTCAGACTCAGGATGGGGGGAGGAGGGGGATTTCCTGGCCTTCCCCATCAAACCTCTTCCTCCCTCTTCAGAAGCACCTGCTGGGTTTGTTAAAACACAGACTGCTGAGCCCCATCCCCGGATTCTTGTAGGTCGGGAAGGGCCTGAGACTCTGCCCTTCCCACGTGATGCTCAAGGGGCTGGTCCAAGGACCACACTAAGATAGACAATGCCTCAGGCCAGTCTCTGAACCAGCATTTCCACTTGCCAAGATTTGTCTTAGTCAAACAAAAGTGTGAAGATCTGGACCATCCCTGAGCAATGAGCAACCAACAGAACGGCGAGGGGGATGGCGCCCCGTCTTCATAATTCAGCCTCAGAATCATCCCGCTTCTGGCAGAGGAATTCCTCACACCAGGAAACATGTAGTGATGTGCACCCCAAAAATATACCAAAGAAACCGTTTTCCCAGAGCTTTAGAGTCGTCAAAGGTACTCTTTATTTTCCAATCGCAAAAAGTTTAGGAAATATTGACTAATAAATGTACAGACTTGTCAAAAGGCCACTTCCCATTGATGGTGGATATTTTATATTTGCCTCTGGGGAACCCTTCAGTTGAAAAGAAAACTCTGGATGAAGCCAGTCTACCCCCATGAAGGAAAGGGTGACCACAGTCACAGATGTCACCAAGAGAAGTCGGCCACATAACCTGACAAATAAAACTAAACGTGCCATTCTCGCCGTTCTCCCCTCCCTCCAGAAATAGGAACGACTTGTCCCTTCTGGAAAAGTAATTGGCCCTGAGCTGTAAGACTTCATCACAAATTTCAGTGTCTAAAATGCCTCCCCGGAAAGTAAAAAGGGAAGGTTTTCCTGGCCACAAGAGGAGTTCCTGAAAAAAGGAAGTAAAAACGAGCAACTCTTTAGATTTTGTTGTTACTGTACGGTCCCAAGAGGGTAACTTCTACCAGCATTGTCCACTGCTTACCAATCATACGTGGCTATTCGTATGTAAATCGAAGTTAATAAAAATTTTTAAAATGTGGGGTGCCTAGGGACTCAGTTGGTTAAGCCTCTGCCTTCGGCTCAGGTCATGATCCCAGGGTCCTGGGCTCAAGCCCCACATGGGGTTCCCTGCTCAGCGGGGAGCCTGCTTCTCCCTTTTCCTGTGCCGCACCCCTGCTTGTGCTCTCTCTTGGTCTGTCAAATAAATAAATAAAATCTTTAAAAAAATTAAAAAACGGTTAGAATTCAGTTCAAGTACTTGAATAAGAACATTTCAAAGTATCCCGCGGCCACTTGTGATAGAGAGCAGCTAGGCAGTTTGCTTTATCGCACAGAATTCTACCTGATCTACTTCTTCAGCTTCTTCCAGAAGAGATTAACTCTTAAAATGAACTAATACAAACCAACAGGAAAACCAACCAAATTGGCTCCGTGCGAATGACACAATGCACCTGGGTTTCCCCAGGCTGGTGCAGCCTCAGCGGACTGAGGAACAAGGTGGAAGGTAGAAAGTAGAAAAGCAACGAGGGCTGCATCCTGGGCTTTGCCACTTAGCAGAAACGAGAGGCTGGCCAGTCACCTGACCCTGTGGGTTCCTTGGTAAAGGATGTCGTGGAGAAGACAAAACTGGGGGGGTCTCAGTGGGGAGCCCAATGTGGTGTTGGCTCTTATTAAGTGTTAGCCTAAGTCACGGTTGCCAGGATCCTGTCAATGACCTTCATGTCCTACCTGAGCTAAAAATCTCATCCGCTCCCACCTCCTTCTCCCCAAACCCTCCAGGTCACTCCTTCCCTCTCAGTTCATCTGTGGTAAAGGGCTGGGTTTTTGTTTTGTTTTTCAGCTCCATCAGCCAGACTTATTTTCTTGGAAAATACAATATTTTGAAAAACGAAACATAAAATCCAAGCAGCAGTCTACTCTCTCAAACTGTGAACGCTGCTCAACAGTCTCAGTTTCTGGGCTTCTCTCCTTACTGGCCAGCACCGTGAGGGACCACACCGCAGGAAGCCCCACTCTACACTCCAGTTCTCTTCTCACTGGCTGCTCCCAGGTCTTTTTACGTACTTTCAGTTTTACAAACCCACTCTCTTGGTTCTCCATTCCTACTACTCCAGACCATTATCACCTGGATCTGAGAAGAGAACGCTGCACAGAGATAAAAATCCTGGAGACCTGCCGAGAGTCTCCTTGCGTGTCCTGCAGGGCTAGGATCAACTCGTGCCTGTGAAGAGACTGATGAAGCCCAGGGTAAAAAGTCATCCACAAGGGTTGAAAATAGTGCCTATTCCCACCAGTCAGAGTGGGAAAACTCATAATCCACAGGGTTCCACTCAAGAAGGTTCTACCCTGGAGTGAAGGATAATTGGCCCGGGATGGAGCTCTGCTGTGAAAAGATCACCATCTCCAAATAACTTACCTGCTTCCTGGGACAAAGCTCAAGAAGATTTAAAGGAATACAAAGATATCCAGGACTCAACGAAATGAAATCACAATGCCTGGCATCTAATCGAAGATTACCAGGCATGCAAAAAGGCGGGAAGAGAGGAGCCATAATGAAGAAAATAGTCAACCTAGGGAAATCAAGCCAGATCTGACACAAAGCTTAGAATCAGTAGGAAAAGAGATACAAGTTATTGCTACTGTATGCCATATGTCCAAGACGCTAGAGGAAGATCTTTAAAAACACCCAAGGGGCTGGAGACAACGACTAGAGTATCAGAAATGAAGGATACGCTGGATGGGATTGGGAGACTGCACACTGCAAAAGAAAAGGTTAATAGATTTAAAGACATCATAATAAAAACTGGCCACACCATGGCCAAAATGAAACAGAGAAGAAAAGAGTTTTAAGCATGAAGAGAACATAAGGTAGTTGTGAGGCAACTTCAGTTAGCTAAGATTTAATTTAAGGGGTGATTTGTTAAATGTAACAAAGAAGCAACAAAAGGGGTAACAAAACCCCTGGGTGGTGGAGGGATGGGGGAAGGAAGGGTGTAGCAAAAAAAAAAAAAAAAAAGTGAAGAAATAGTGGCCAGAAACATTTCAGATTTGACAAAGGTTATAAACTCACACATCCAGAAAGCTCAACACACCCTAATCACAGGAAAAATAAAAAGGGCCCCAAGCGATATCATAATCGAATTTCTCAAAATCAACGATAGAAAACTTAAAAGCAGCCCAAGGAAAAAGACACGTTACCTACAGAGAAAGAGAGATAAAGAGGACATCAGATTTCTGATGGAAAACAATGGAACTACATCTCTAAAGAAGTGAAAGAAAAAACTGAAAAAACTATCTGTCTAGAATTCTCTAGCTCCACAAAAATATCCTTTATTCTTTTTAAAAAATATTTATTTTAGGGACATGTGGGTGGCTCAGTCGGTTAAGCATCTGCCTTTGGCTCAGGTCATGATCCCCGGGGTCCTGGGACTGAGTCCCTAATCTGGCTCCTTGCTCAGCAGGGAACCTGCTTCTCCCTCTGCCTGCCGCTCCTCCTGCTGTATGCTCGCTCGCATGCACGCGCTCTCTGATAAATAAAAATATTTTTGGAAAAAGAAAAATCTTTAATATAAATAAATAAAAATAAAAAAAGACTTATTTATTTGAGAGAGAGAGCATACAGGGGAGGCGGAAGGGTCGAGGGAGGGAAAGAAGAGAAAATCTCAAGCAGATTCTGCACTGAGCATGGAGCCCGATGTGGGGCTCAATCCCGTGACCCACGAGATCATGACCTGAGCTGAAACCAAGGGTAAGATGAATTCAGACATATAAAGCTGAAAGGATTCATCACCAGCAGATCTGCACTATAAAAAAAAGGTTGAGGAAGGCCTTTAAGCAGAAGGAAAATGGTACCAGATGAAAATCTGGATCTAAACCAAGAAATGAAGACAACAGAAATAGCAACTGCCTGGGTAAACGAGATTTTTTTGTCTTATTAGTTAATTTCTTTAAAAGATGATGGACTAGAGGGCGCCTGGGTGGCTCAGTGGGTTAAAGCCTCTGCCTTCGGCTCAGGTCATGATGCCAGGGTCCTGGGATGGAGCCCTGCATCAGGCTCTCTGCTCAACAGGGAGCCTGCTTCCTCCTCTCTCTCTGCCTGCCTCTCTGCCTACTTGTGATCTCTCTCTGTCAAATAAATAAATAAAATCTTAAAAAAAAAAAAAGACAATTAACTAGAGCAATGGAAACAACTGAGAGACCAGAAACAAACCCTAACATTTAGGGTTAATTAATTTTCAACACATTTGCCCAGACAGTCCAATGGAGAAAGACTAGTCTTTTCAACAAATGCTGCTGGGAAAACTTCAAATCCATGTGCGAAAGAAAGAAGTTGGACCTCTACCTCAAACTGTATAAAAATCCACTTGGGGCGCCTGGGAGGCTCAGTGGGTTAAAGCTTCTGCCTTCGGCTCAGGTCATGATCTCAGGGTCCTGGGATCGAGCCCTGCATTGGGCTCTCTGCTCAGCAGGGAGCCTGGTTCCCCCTCTCTCCCTGCCTGCCTCTCTGCCTACTTGTGATCACTGTCTGTCAAATAAATAAATAAAATCTTTTAAAAAAATCCACTCAAAATGGATCAAAGACCTCAACTTAAGAGCTAAGACTATAACATTCAGAAGAAAATACAGGCGTGAGACTTTGTGACCTTGGGTTGGCAATGTTTTCTTTTCTCTCTCTCTTTTTCTTTTAAGATTTTGTTTATTTATTTGATGGAGCGAGAGAGCACAAGCAGGGGGAGCACAGGCAGAGGCAGAGGGAGAAGTAGGCTCCCTGCTGAGCCGGGAGCCCGATGTGTTTTGGGGCTCAATCCCAGGACCCTGGGGTCATGACCCAAGCCAAAAGCAGTCGCTTAATCAAATGAGCCACCCAGGTGCCCCTGGCAATGTTTTCTTATACAAAGTACCCAAAACACAAGAAATAAAAGAAAAAAAATAGATAAATCAGACTGCATCAAAATTTAATAATAGTAACATCAGGAAAGTGAAATGACCACCCATAGAAGGAGAGAAAATATTTGCAAATCATATACTGGAGACTCATATGTAAAACATATAAAAAATGTATTAAAACTCAATAATAAGAAGAGTTCAAAAACCCAATAAAAAATGGGCAGAGGATCTGAATACACATTTCTCCAAATAAGACGTGCAAAGAAGCCCACGAAAGGAGGGTCAACATCATAAGTCATCAGGAAAATGCAAACCAAAACCACATTGAGATTCAACTTCAAACCCACTAGGATGGTCAGAATCAAAAGGTCAGATAATCACGAGTGTTGGCAAGGATGTGGGATCCTGACAGCCTCACACACAGCTGGTAGGAATGTAAAATGCTGTGGCCACTTTGCAAAACAGTTTCTCAAAAACTCAAACACAGAGCTACCGTGTGGCCCAGCCATTCTACTCAGATACATACACAAAGAGATGAAAATGTGTTTCCACACAAAAACATATCCAGCTGACCCCTGAATGACATGAGGGTTAGGGGCGCTGACCACCCCCCCCATGCAGTTGGAAATCCACATATAACTTTTGACTCCCCCCAAAATTAACTACTGACAGCCTACTGTTGGCCTTCTGAAAGCCTTACCAATAATGTAAACAGTCGATGAACAAGTATTTTGTATGTTATATGTGTTATTGACTGTATTCAAACAACAAAGGAAGCGACAGAAAAGAATATTAAGAAAATCCTAAGGAAGGGGTACCTGTGTGGCTCAGTGGGTTAAAGCCTCTGCCTTTGGCTCAGGTCATGATCCCAGGGTCCTGGGATCGAGCCCTGCATCAGGCTCTCTGCTCAACAGGGACCCTACTTCCCCCTCTCTCTCTGCCTGTCTCTCTGCCTACTTGTGATCTCTATCTGATAAATAAATAAAATCTTTAAAAATAAAAAAAATTTAAAAAAAAAGAAAATCCTAAGGAAGACCCGTTTCCCCTATGGTACTGTCAAAAATCCACATAAAAGTAGACCTTGTAGTTCAAACCTGCATTGCTCAAGGAGTGAATGTACAATGTTCACAGCAGCATTATTTGTAACAGCCAAAAAGTTAGAAAAAAGTGCCTATCAACTGACAGATAGATAGAGGATATGTGGTATATCCAGACAATGGAATATTATTCAGCCATAAAAAGACCCAAGTTCTGATATGTGCTCTAACATGGACGAACCAGGAGCACCTTACACTAACTGAAAGGAGCCATTTAGCACAGACCACGTAGTATTGGGTTCCATTTCTATGAAACCTCCAGAATAGCAAATCTATGGGAGTAGAAAGCAGATCAGCGGTTGCTTAGGGCTGGGGGAAGAGGGGCAGAATGGGGAGTGATGGCTAAAGGGTACATATGGGGAATGCCCAGCACTACCCACAAAGTATTGAAGGGTGGCAGGGGGTAGGTCAAGATCAATGCAACACTATCCTATTCTCCCCAGCTGGCCATGTAGGGGCAGACACAGACCTCTGCTAACGGCTTCAATTTAACCATAGCTTCGGACACCACAAGATGGGTGAGTGATCAAGGTGTATATGAGATCAGACATCAGAGGAGCCCCAAGAGAGACCTCGAGGGAGGACAGCACCTCGGAAGGTGGTATTCACCTCGGTGGAGATGAAGGGTGAGGGGGACAGGCACGGGTAGGGGCAGGGGGTGTCCCAGAAGGCCAGGGGACTCTGCAGGAGGGCGGGTGGAGGAGACAGTGGCAGGACAGGAGACAGGCAAGGAGCTGGAACTGGTTTAAGGACTGGGACCAGAGAGGCAGGGTGCAGGCCCCCCAAAGGTGATCCTTGAAAACCCGGCCTCAGTGCGTTCTCAGAGCAGAGTCTGGGAGCCCACATGGTATGGGTTCTCTTCCCCCTTTTAATAACGGGCAGGAAAGTCGTGCTGGTGTTGAGTCACCAAGTCAACAGGATCTTGGGAAGCATCTGGTTTTGAAGACGGTGGAGCCACGAAGAAGAAGGCGTAGGATCTGCTTCTCAATGCAACGGGCGGGGAAGGCGAGTGAGCGCACGACAGGGACGTCCCAGGCACCGCGGACAGGCACGGTACACGCTCTTTGGTCTTGTTTCCGTACTGGGTTACGGGGAATCTTCTTCTCCCACGTGTATTTTTTTTTTTTTTTACAGCGTGACTCTACTGCCTTTGTGATGTATAAAGCATGAAAATAGTAAATGTCACTGACCATTCCTTCTTCATAAGTGAACTTTGGTTCAGGAACTAGACGCCTTCCCTGCACCGTGCAACATCCTGGCCTCTGGCCACACGTGGTTATTTACATTTAAAGTTCTTTTTTTTTCTTAAAGATTGCATTTGTTTAAGAGAGAGTGAGTGGGGGTGGGGGGAGAGAACAGACACCCCGTTGAGCAGGGAGTCCAGTGTCATGCTCGATCCCATGACCCTGAGATCATGCCCCAAGACGAAGGCAGATGCTTAACTGATAGAGCCACCCAGGGGCCCCGACATTTAAGCTTTAATTAAAATGAAATACGACATTCAATTCCTCGGTCTCACTAGCCACGTTTCAAATGCTCAAAAGCCACATGTGGCCACAGACTGCTTCGAGTCTGGAGTTCGGGAAACGGGGAGCCGGAGGCCAAGGGAAGGCTGGATGGGGCGGGGATGGGGGGCGGCAGGCGGTGATACAGATCCCCGGGGGTACTCATCATGCATGTGCACGCAGGCTTCTGCTCCACAGATTTCAGGAATTGGGGTTTGGGGTCCGTGCAGCTGCAGCCTGGGGGTCTGGGTGGTTGGGGGTTCCTCGTGACTGTGACCGATCTCCAGCAAAGGGTGAGAACCACCAGTGTGAGCAAAAACACATACGGTGGGGCCACCTGGACCCCGGTCCCCCACGCACCGGCCGTCAACGGCTCTGAAACTCCACTTCCTCTTGTGTAAACAAGCTTGGTCGGTTAAGGCAAATGAGGGGCCTCGAGAAGCCAGAGCAAATACTCTACCAGCAGTGGCTCAGATTCCAGCCCGTGTCAGGGGCATAGAAGCCCCACGGGATCTGGGATGGAAACCATGGGTGCAAAAGAAATTGTCAGTGAGAGGACCCGAGGGAGAGAGGAAGTAGGGAGGGAAGGGAAAGTAGTGCAGAAGGAAGAGGAAAGGGCCTGTGTGAGTCAGGGGTCTGCAGGGGACCAGAATGGGGAGGGTGTGTGCGTGCCTGTGTACACACATGCGTGTATGTGTGTGTGTGAGCATGTGCGAGTGTGTGTGCACGAGTGCGTGTATGTGCGTGTGCGTGGTGGGAGGGCCAACTTTTTGGTTTTATTTGGGCCTTTGACTGATTGGGCAAGGATCACCCACATTAGGGAGAAAAATCTGCTTTACTCAGTCTACCCGTCGTTAACTCTCGTCCGGAAACTTCCTGCCAGACACATTCAGAACAATGTGTGACCTAAAGCACGGGCACGTCTGGCCCAGTCAAGCCAACACACTAAATCCACCAACCACCCCAGGACCAGAGGTGGGGACAGAAATTGAAGAGAACATTTGAGAGACTGAACACTTAACAGAGAAACGAAGAGATACTCTTAGCAAGAGAACCTGAGAGACCCAAGGAGCATCAGTGATTCCAGAATGAAGTTCAGAACTTAATCCCTAAACCCAGGATTCCGGCACAGAGTACCCTGGCACCTGGTACGGTGTCCCTAAACCCAGGATTCCGGCACAGAGTACGTGGCACCTGGTACGGTGTCCCTAAACCCAGGATTCCGGCACAGAGTACGTGGCACCTGGTACGGTGTCTCCGTGCTGATGACAGTGCAGTGACCCCCACATCCCAGAGCACCCTCCGTCCTCAGAGTTGAGGGGACAGGGGACACACTGGGTACCGCCAGGTAACACCCTGGGTCTGGGATTCCCGAAGGAAGACAATGCAGATTCCTACCCCAAACCACGCATGTGTGCTATCGGGCACCTAAAATGCTGGGGAAGGTCACCCTGGAGTCTCCCTTGACTGTACAGCGCTCCAATATCCCAGACCCCACCAATGTCACAGGCACGAAGGATCTGATGCCTTCCCACGGTCCCCTGACAGTCACGGCCTCTGACTGGAACAACAGAGCCTGAGCTGGGAACCCACCCGGGCTCCAGTGCAGGTGCCCCCAGCAGAACTGGGTCCGCTAGCGACAAACGCAGTAGACCCTCTGACCCACACCGAGTCAAGGTCGCCCCTCTGCCCTCTCCTGACCCCCACGGCCCTTTGTCCCAGCTCCTCTCTTTCTGTTGCTTCCTGATTTCTTCCCCGCCCACTGGCTTCCTTTAGGACGTGCCCACTCTTCCTTTCTCATATTCTTGATCCCTGGCTTTTCCCTTAGATCCATCTGACTCACTCGGCTTACCCATAACTGCTGAATGTGACAAGAAACATGGGCATGACTCAACGGCTCAGAAATGCAGGCATCGGAGCCTTTAATCCCCGTCTGTGCCGTGCGTGCACTCGGCTACGGACGGGGTCCCATCTCCCCTAACCCAAGACGTCTCTCCTGCACTCGTGACCAGAAAGTCTCAGAAAACCCAGCCTTGGCCGTCGTGCAGCCCTGGGACTAGATGCCCGGGGGCAGAGCCAGCTTATTTCCTCTGGTACACGTTCCCTCCGAGTGGAGATCATCTAACACGGGCAGGAGCAAAATACACTCCCAGGCCTCTGTCTGCAACTCCGCAAACGGGGGCTGCTAAGAATGCTCGAGTCCCTGGACGTCCCAGGACTGGTTCGCCAGCGCCTGTGGGTGCAGGGCTCGGCGTGGGGTCCGCCGACAGGAAGCTAGGAAGCGCACCTACGAACCACTGATAAATGTTGTGATGACTGGTTTAAGGAAGCAGGTGGGCCGAGAGCTAAAGGAAGACCTCCCTAGTGCCAGAGCCGCTATTTCAGACTCGGAGTATTTTCAAATGCTGGCAGACAAAGTAATATACAAAGCCCCCCCCGCCTCCTTCAAAAAAAAGGTAAACATGATCTCGGGGGCAGTATTTAGACTTTGTAAGGAAAACAAAACAGAAAGGCACCTGGGTGGCTCAGTCGGTGAAGCGTCTGCCTTCGGCTCGGGTCATGATCTCAGGGTCCTGGGATCGAGGCCCGCATCAGGCTCTCTGCTCAGTGGGGAGCCTGCTTCCCCCTCTCCCTCTGCTGCTCCCCTCCACTCATGCTATTTGTTACTCTCTTTCTCACATGAATAAATAAAACCTTAAAAATAAAACCAGTTGACAAGAATCCCCCTACTTCAGAACCTGCTGGACGATGGGGTGTCAGTCACCAACCACCGACTTACTCAAGAACCTCTCTTCCACAAAGTTGGGCTTAATTCTCATTGTTTCCTTTCCTTGAAGTAACGAAATGGTACTTTTTTAGAGCTCTAGATGCAGGCTTTTCGGTAACTCTGACAGACCTTGGCCTGACTGGGTCTAAAGGGGTGAGATTTCACTATGAGATCCATTCATGATCTCTAGCGGCGCAATGTGTGGTTTTTGGAAGGTGGGATGGGCAATGGCGTACATTCCTCATCTCACGGTATGTTTTCCCCGGAGGCTCAGTGGGCACATCACAGCACACCTCCCACCCGGAAGTCGAAGCACCAGTGACACTGAAAGCCACCCACTCTGACCGTGACTTGTACATCCCAGCACCGTCCCGAGTGGACCCCTCTGGCCCTCTGTGGCCTCTCCCTGAGCTCAGGCCTGTATTGGCACAATTTCCATTGGCTCTGACCTGCCTGCCCCCCATCCCATGCCCAGGCCCCAGTCCTCATGCTCTGTGCGTTCAGGGCAGGAGAGCACAAGGAGTCTCCTATCTGCTTCATCATTTCCAGCTCAGAGAGACCAAAAAAAAAAATATATATATATCACAGCAACCATGAATGTGGACATGGCAAACGGGTTTCACCTGGACTTCAAGATGAAAGCTATTTGGTCTTCACAAAATGAACAAAATCTGACATTTTGGACCCAAAACTGCTGAAAGCAAGGACACAGAGCCTTGCCTTCCCTCCCCTTCACAGTCTGTTCTAGAAGGTGCTGAGATGGGCCCCCCTTGACCCACACCTTCTTCCTCCTCACTCCCCCTCTCTCAGCCACAGCTGGGCACCAGCATCTCCTCAGGCCAATGGACACACGGCGTCTGCCACAGAGTGTGGCCGTGGCCAAGGTTGAGCCTGCTCTCTGTGCTGACCCTCCTTTTGCTCCACACTGTGCCAATGGCTTCCCTAGGGCCCCAGTTGAGGGCACTGCCACTTGGGGTGGGCAGCAGCGGGGGTCAGGGGAGATAAGGGAGACACCCCCCCACACACATCCCCATGGCAACCATACATACTGGCTGTCCGCAGAGCCGTGGAGAAAGGCGGGACTTTAACAAACCACATGAATACCCCCCACGCCTCACCCCACGTTCCTCCCAGGAAGAACACCACAGAGACAATTCAGCAGAGGGAAGAGAGGGTCCAGAGGCACGAAGACGTACGGGCAGGGAAGCGGGCTGCATGTAACCACTGGCAAACCCCACATGAGCCACGTGCCCCAAACCTGTGGCACGAGGCCACCGATTCCTCTGTAACAGCTCAGATCGTCCTTCTGGAGGCTGCGGAGGTGTGGGTGAGTTCACGGCAGGTTTATATCAGAAAGGACGGAACAGCATTGTGATCCCAGCTTGGAGAATTGCATATCCGCTGGGACAAAACCTGGCAGGGAAAACGTCCAGGTAAAAACACCTGTGCTGGGGTGCCTGGGTGACTCAGTCGGTTAAGCAATGGCCTTTGGCTCAGGTCATGATCCCGGAGTACCAAGATCGAATCCTGCATCGGGCTCCCTGCCTGACCTTCTGCTCTCTCATGCTCTCTCTCACTGTCTCTCTCTCAAATAAATAAATAAAATCCTTAAAAAAAAAAAAAAAAAAAAAAAAAAACCACCTTGGCACCTGGTACGGTGTCCCTAAACCCAGGATTCCGGCACAGAGTACGTGGCACCTGGTACGGTGTCCCTAAACCCAGGATTCCGGCACAGAGTACGTGGCACCTGGTACGGTGTCTCCGTGCTGATGACAGTGCAGTGACCCCCACATCCCAGAGCACCCTCCGTCCTCAGAGTTGAGGGGACAGGGGACACACTGGGTACCGCCAGGTAACACCCTGGGTCTGGGATTCCCGAAGGAAGACAATGCAGATTCCTACCCCAAACCACGCATGTGTGCTATCGGGCACCTAAAATGCTGGGGAAGGTCACCCTGGAGTCTCCCTTGACTGTACAGCGCTCCAATATCCCAGACCCCACCAATGTCACAGGCACGAAGGATCTGATGCCTTCCCACGGTCCCCTGACAGTCACGGCCTCTGACTGGAACAACAGAGCCTGAGCTGGGAACCCACCCGGGCTCCAGTGCAGGTGCCCCCAGCAGAACTGGGTCCGCTAGCGACAAACGCAGTAGACCCTCTGACCCACACCGAGTCAAGGTCGCCCCTCTGCCCTCTCCTGACCCCCACGGCCCTTTGTCCCAGCTCCTCTCTTTCTGTTGCTTCCTGATTTCTTCCCCGCCCACTGGCTTCCTTTAGGACGTGCCCACTCTTCCTTTCTCATATTCTTGATCCCTGGCTTTTCCCTTAGATCCATCTGACTCACTCGGCTTACCCATAACTGCTGAATGTGACAAGAAACATGGGCATGACTCAACGGCTCAGAAATGCAGGCATCGGAGCCTTTAATCCCCGTCTGTGCCGTGCGTGCACTCGGCTACGGACGGGGTCCCATCTCCCCTAACCCAAGACGTCTCTCCTGCACTCGTGACCAGAAAGTCTCAGAAAACCCAGCCTTGGCCGTCGTGCAGCCCTGGGACTAGATGCCCGGGGGCAGAGCCAGCTTATTTCCTCTGGTACACGTTCCCTCCGAGTGGAGATCATCTAACACGGGCAGGAGCAAAATACACTCCCAGGCCTCTGTCTGCAACTCCGCAAACGGGGGCTGCTAAGAATGCTCGAGTCCCTGGACGTCCCAGGACTGGTTCGCCAGCGCCTGTGGGTGCAGGGCTCGGCGTGGGGTCCGCCGACAGGAAGCTAGGAAGCGCACCTACGAACCACTGATAAATGTTGTGATGACTGGTTTAAGGAAGCAGGTGGGCCGAGAGCTAAAGGAAGACCTCCCTAGTGCCAGAGCCGCTATTTCAGACTCGGAGTATTTTCAAATGCTGGCAGACAAAGTAATATACAAAGCCCCCCCCGCCTCCTTCAAAAAAAAGGTAAACATGATCTCGGGGGCAGTATTTAGACTTTGTAAGGAAAACAAAACAGAAAGGCACCTGGGTGGCTCAGTCGGTGAAGCGTCTGCCTTCGGCTCGGGTCATGATCTCAGGGTCCTGGGATCGAGGCCCGCATCAGGCTCTCTGCTCAGTGGGGAGCCTGCTTCCCCCTCTCCCTCTGCTGCTCCCCTCCACTCATGCTATTTGTTACTCTCTTTCTCACATGAATAAATAAAACCTTAAAAATAAAACCAGTTGACAAGAATCCCCCTACTTCAGAACCTGCTGGACGATGGGGTGTCAGTCACCAACCACCGACTTACTCAAGAACCTCTCTTCCACAAAGTTGGGCTTAATTCTCATTGTTTCCTTTCCTTGAAGTAACGAAATGGTACTTTTTTAGAGCTCTAGATGCAGGCTTTTCGGTAACTCTGACAGACCTTGGCCTGACTGGGTCTAAAGGGGTGAGATTTCACTATGAGATCCATTCATGATCTCTAGCGGCGCAATGTGTGGTTTTTGGAAGGTGGGATGGGCAATGGCGTACATTCCTCATCTCACGGTATGTTTTCCCCGGAGGCTCAGTGGGCACATCACAGCACACCTCCCACCCGGAAGTCGAAGCACCAGTGACACTGAAAGCCACCCACTCTGACCGTGACTTGTACATCCCAGCACCGTCCCGAGTGGACCCCTCTGGCCCTCTGTGGCCTCTCCCTGAGCTCAGGCCTGTATTGGCACAATTTCCATTGGCTCTGACCTGCCTGCCCCCCATCCCATGCCCAGGCCCCAGTCCTCATGCTCTGTGCGTTCAGGGCAGGAGAGCACAAGGAGTCTCCTATCTGCTTCATCATTTCCAGCTCAGAGAGACCAAAAAAAAAAATATATATATATCACAGCAACCATGAATGTGGACATGGCAAACGGGTTTCACCTGGACTTCAAGATGAAAGCTATTTGGTCTTCACAAAATGAACAAAATCTGACATTTTGGACCCAAAACTGCTGAAAGCAAGGACACAGAGCCTTGCCTTCCCTCCCCTTCACAGTCTGTTCTAGAAGGTGCTGAGATGGGCCCCCCTTGACCCACACCTTCTTCCTCCTCACTCCCCCTCTCTCAGCCACAGCTGGGCACCAGCATCTCCTCAGGCCAATGGACACACGGCGTCTGCCACAGAGTGTGGCCGTGGCCAAGGTTGAGCCTGCTCTCTGTGCTGACCCTCCTTTTGCTCCACACTGTGCCAATGGCTTCCCTAGGGCCCCAGTTGAGGGCACTGCCACTTGGGGTGGGCAGCAGCGGGGGTCAGGGGAGATAAGGGAGACACCCCCCCACACACATCCCCATGGCAACCATACATACTGGCTGTCCGCAGAGCCGTGGAGAAAGGCGGGACTTTAACAAACCACATGAATACCCCCCACGCCTCACCCCACGTTCCTCCCAGGAAGAACACCACAGAGACAATTCAGCAGAGGGAAGAGAGGGTCCAGAGGCACGAAGACGTACGGGCAGGGAAGCGGGCTGCATGTAACCACTGGCAAACCCCACATGAGCCACGTGCCCCAAACCTGTGGCACGAGGCCACCGATTCCTCTGTAACAGCTCAGATCGTCCTTCTGGAGGCTGCGGAGGTGTGGGTGAGTTCACGGCAGGTTTATATCAGAAAGGACGGAACAGCATTGTGATCCCAGCTTGGAGAATTGCATATCCGCTGGGACAAAACCTGGCAGGGAAAACGTCCAGGTAAAAACACCTGTGCTGGGGTGCCTGGGTGACTCAGTCGGTTAAGCAATGGCCTTTGGCTCAGGTCATGATCCCGGAGTACCAAGATCGAATCCTGCATCGGGCTCCCTGCCTGACCTTCTGCTCTCTCATGCTCTCTCTCACTGTCTCTCTCTCAAATAAATAAATAAAATCCTTAAAAAAAAAAAAAAAAAAAAAAAAAAACCACCTGTGCTGGGTCTCTGGCCCTACTCTTCTCCCTGTGCTCTGTCCTGTGGCTTCTTGTCGGTGGGGGCAGGGAAACGCAGGTGTCTGTGTCGGGGAGCCCTCCGCAGTGCCCTGGAGAACTCGCACCGCCCACTGAGGCATGGGTTTGTCTGAGGAGCGGAACCCCTCGCCGTCCTCCCAGGACACAGCAGGTGGGAGGCTGCAGGCAGGCTCCGGATCAGCATCGTCCATGGGTGCCCGCGGCTCCCCAGGAGCTGTCCCAGGCCAGATAGTCTCTCATCAGCCTCCCCCAGCACAGCCCTGCACCTCGCGGCGCTGGCGGCTGGCATCCCATGACTCCCACCCCCACCGGAGTCTTCTGGACCCTTTTGTTTCAATGTCCTCCTTCTCAATGTGTGGGACAAGGACCCAGGGGAGTTGGGTGCCCCTCTGGGGTGTCCTCGACAAGACCCCGACACTCTGTTTTCATAAAGCATCAGTAACAGCCGGGGAGTGGGGACATACGTACAGAAATCTATTTCCATGGCGGGCGGCGGGATAAGCTAGATCATTTTCCTAATGAAACAGGAAAGGAGAAAACACACACACCTATATGCTAACAGACACACTCACGGACCAGAAAAACGGGGCTGTGCGAAGCTAATTAGATCCAGGAGCCTTGGATTCTGGTACCAGCCCCATCGTGAGGTCTTCGATCTTAAGAAATTCTCTTCTCCTCTCTGGGCCCCCACTTTTTTTTCCTTCTGCCAACAAAGGAGGGAACAGGCCCAGCCCTAGCCGTGCCGTCTGCATGGCGCCAGTGTTCACAGAGACACACTTGAGGACCTGCCGGGCCAGGATGTGGAGAGCCCAGGGGCCTCCTTCTGCTGAAGGGAGTTACAGGGCAGCAAGAAGCCAATGGAACAAAGGTAAATCACTTCTAGTGCCCAACAGAAGCTGCTCAGACACCTGCCGGCGTCTCCAAATGCTCCCCACAAGTGCAGAGGAAGGTATGTGCTTACCAAGACAGGAGTGCTGTAGGCCCCTTGGGGAACAGGAATGTGCAGCATTGCCCATGGGATGGAGTCTCTGTCCTCATTCCTACAGCAGCTCTGTTCTAGGGCCCAGCCTGCTGGCACAAGGTCCCAGAGAGTGTGGTTCACACTACGTGACAGCACTGGGGCATGCCGAGCTCAAGACAAAGACATTTCTTCCACTAGGAGAACAGGGAAGGCTTCTTGGAAGAGGCAGCCTTTGAGCTGGGCCCTAATGACTGGACAGAACTTAAACGTATGAAGTGAGTAGGGAGAGCAGATCCTGCGGGACAGTGTGATCGGAGATACAGAGGCAGAAGAGAGAGTTCAGTCTGTGACAAATTATAGGAAGCATTACGACAGAAACCAGAACACAAGGGCCTTAGATGCTAGACCCAGAAAAATCCCCAACCAGCTGTGTTTTCCTTAAGTGTCTGTGTTGGTCATCATTTGAAGAAAAATTCAACCCATTATGGAAATGCAGGTTAGTCCTATCCCGACAGACTTATCAGTGCCCGCCCCCCACCAGCCCCGAAAAACTTTCTTAGTTCAACTGGCAATTGTTTGAGATGAAAGCCAGCTTCTACTTAATATGGAAAACAGCAAATATTGAGAAACAGTTACAGGAGCCAAAATGGAAAGATCATTTTCTAGGAAGAGGAAGGATCGTGACTCTTGTACAGTTAAGACTCAGACAACACGGTCAAAGATTTAATGTCACTTATCATTTAATGTCACCCTATAAGACGGGAAGCAGTTAAGACGTTACAACTGGGACAGCGCAAAGAACCACAGCTCTATGGCCATCGGAAGCAGACTCCCCAGGGCCACGGTCAGCGGCCTCTCCAGCAGGCACGGTATGCACCGTTAGGGACAAGCATCGTGTGTGCACTACTATCAGGATGCCATAACCTACACAGATAGCGTGGCTCAAAGACAAGGCGAGAAGCCCGGGACCCGGAGAAACCAACCCACAGGGAACCCCAATATATCCACTGAGGACACCGAGCTGCCTTTTGACCCATTTCAAAGGCTTTCACAGTTTTCCCCACAGAGGTGAATACTAATCGGTACACAAACCATCAACTCTCAGGCACGAGTTTTATGGGCAGTTGCAGTGAGGACTGGAGGAGGTTCTGAACCTTGGCACAGGCCTAGCCAGCACCGCTGGGCAGGAAAGGAGGCAGCTCCGTGCCCACCTCGTTACCTTTGCCCTCGGAATCAGGAGGCTCCCAACTGTGGCCCAAAACAGCTGAGAGCAGATTTCTCCCCCTCTTTCTCCAGAGGCATCTACACTGAAGAGCCTGGCACTGATCCGGGTGCTTAGACAGCACCCTGGCCTAGAAATTCCACCCCTAGAGCTTCCGGTTCTGCTGGTTGGGGTGGGACTGGGGCATCACTGGCTGTTATAATGTCCAGGGGGATTCTAACGAACAGCCAGGACCGAGAACCATTTCCTTTGAATGGACAGCCGCGAGCCTCCCTCTAGAACTGGAAAAATCAGCGGGACATCCTTTAAAAAAAAAAGCTCCTCAAAATTAATCTTTGCTAGAGACCCTAAGACAGGCTTACTCCTGACTCGGTCAGAATCTTCCGGGGGCTGCCATCAACTCAACGAGCAGTTTGCAGGGCTGGGCACAGGCCCGGTCTCGTAACTGTCTGCTTTGGTCATTGTGTGTGTGCGGGGTAGAGATGCCCGCAGGTGTGTGTGCTCACAGGCCCAGACACCCCTGCGGTGGACACACGCAGGCATTCACACACACACTCGCACCTCACACGCACGGAGTGGCCTCCAGATCAGAGTGGGGTCACAGAGTGATAACAGGACCTGCCTCCCAGGGGAGTAACCGAAGTGGGGTTGGCTGGTCCCACGGTGGGGGAGGTAACTGACAACAGGGCAGATGGTGGGCTTCACCCGCTTGAGACCTCTGATAATCATTACAAACGTTCTTACAGTTCTTACAGCTTGCTTTGAACCCACTCAACTCATTACCAAGGTCAGCCCCAAGCAATCGCTGGCACTCGGGGCCCATCCCCTTCCTCAGACGGGCCCTAGTCTGCGGCTCTAAAGGATACCAGCCTGCCCAGCCATGGGACTGTGGAAGGCCCGGGTCAAGAGTCTCCAGAAAGGATGCTCGTCCCTGTCCTCCCTTTCCCGGGCCCCATGCTCCCTGTCCCCCCACCAAGCACCCCCCCCACACTTACTGCAGGCTGCGCAGGTGAAACACGCGTCGTGGTAGAGGTTCCCCATGGCCTGGCAGGCCTGGCCAGCCCCAAACACACCTTTGCTGCACTTCATGCAGGCTCCTGAAAGGCAAGAACATGCCGGTGAGTCGGGGGGGAGAGAGCGTAAACCAAGTCATTAAAAAAGCCAATGAACAAAGTGAGATGCCTCTCCCCCCCCATAACCAGCCTATCACCGAACCTTGCAGATCACTCCTTTGAGATCGATCTCTCTCTCTCTCTCTTTCTCTCTATCCATCAGCTTTTCACCTGCAGGAAAGAGCTTCAGGCTCCGCTCCCTACCCTCTGCTGTCCTCTACGCCAGCATGATAGAAAGTCTCTGCCCCGTCACCCTCCTTCCCAGCCCAAAGCCTTTCAAAGACTCCCACTGTTCATCAGATGATGTCCAACCCACCACACCATGATCCTAATACACCAAGCACACAGACCAGGCGATTTCAACAACTTTGTTTCCTTCAGTTCTCCTTGGGAACCAATGGGGGTGACTATCCTGATACAAAAGTATCAGGCCCCCAGCCCCAGGTCTGTCAGAACACAAAGCCAATGCTCTTCCCTGCCCCTCAACTCCAAACAAGCCCCCCTGGGCTCCTGAGCTTAGCCTTTGCTCACAGTCTCCCTGGCCAGGTGCCCTATACACACCTGTTGTCCCTTCAAGACCCCAGGCCCCCCTACTGCGCTGCCCTCCAGCTCTGAAGACAACATGATGAGACAGGCTCTAACCTTCAGCCTCCCACCCAACTCACTTCCCACGTGGCAGGAGTTAACCTGGTATCTTCTCTGCACATCAGCTCTCAATTCGGAAAAAGAGGTTCATTCCACTGCGCTGCATGTTCCCAGGAGCGGCCATCAAGGGCGCTCTGCAAACTACCAGCTTCCAGAACGAGTCGCCTCTGCCCCAAACGGCAAAGCGGAGGTCCAGCTCTTGGACTCGAATGCCACAGTCCGCTGGCTACGTGACTGAGGCAGAGGGAGAAGCATCACAATGACAGAAACAGTGTGTGAGATTAAAAAAAAAACAAAAAAATTCGGGGAATAAATATACCAAAATATAAAGAGTGGTTTCTTGAGGTTCTAAAATTATGGTTGGTTTTACTTCTTTGCATGTTCTCTATTAAAAAAAAAAAAAGTTCTTGGAAGAGCAGGTGTGACTTTATAACTGACAAAAGTCTAGTGTCAAAAAAGCATCTGAATGTGTTTCAATGTATTGTCTAACATTAAGATTTTTGAACACACACACATACGCGCACACCCAGGGTCCAGCGGCCAACCAGCTTGAGTTCTTGGTCAGCGGGAGCTCGGGCACCCTCTTCGAAATCTGGGTCAGGCTGGTCTCTGGCTGCGAATCCCCAGGCTTCTGCCTACAGGGTAGGAAGCCCCACGTTTCAGAGTTCTATGGATTCAAGGTCATGGACTGCGTCTCCCTCAAGGAGGTCCAAGCTAACACCCATTTCGTGCAATGCACTGACAGCAACCACACCAGCCCCGCAGAGGGCACACCAAGCCAAGAACCCTCCGTTCGCTTCATCAGCGCTCCCAGGGGGAAGTGAGTGAGGGCGCCTGCAGGAGGAGTGTGGTGTCAGCCTAGAAATCTAGCGGTCTCGGGAATTCGTTTATGGAAAGCTCTAGAGGGCACAAGCAGTAGTTCCTGTCAGTTCTTCTGTTTCGGCATTTTATTATGAGATGTTCAAACAAGCAGAGAGGTCTGTCAGAACACAGAGGAGGAGAGGAGAAACAGCCATACGCGCCCTCCCCCCCACCCATTCTACAATCGTGAACAATCCACCATCAATCAATCCAACAACCCCTCTTAGTTTTGATGCATTTTTTAAAAAAGATTTTATTTATTTGTCAGAGAGAGAGAGAGAGAGCACACAAGCGGGCAGAGTGGCAGGCAGAGGCGGGGAGAGAGGCAGGCTCCCTGCTGAGCAAGGAGCCCGATGTGGGACTTGATCCCAGGACCCTGAGAACATCATTACCTGAGCCAAAGGCAGAGGCTTAACCGACTGAGCCACCCAGGTGTCCCACTTTTGATGCATTTTTTTAAAAGCAAGGTGAAGGCAGCGGTCCACCTCATCCCTAAGCACGTCAGCCTGTAAATCATTAAGAGTTTATTATTTGCTTACAATTATTCTTTTATTTTTTAAAGATTTTATTTATTTGAGAGGGACAGAGATAATGAGACAGAGCATGAGTGGGCAGGAGAGGGAGAAGCAGGCTTCCCTCTGAGCAGGGAGCCTGACACAAGGCTTGATCCCAGGACCCTGAGATCATGACCTGAGACAGAGGCAGACGCTTAACTGAGCCATCCAGGCTCCTCTACTATTATTTTTTCATGATAAAATCCATGAACAGTGAAACGCACAAACGATGTCTACCATCCAATGGGTTTGGACAGATGACCTAGGTAATGCAAAGACAGAGCAAGAAAGAATATTTCCAGCACCCTAGCAAATTCCCCAGTGCCCTCGCCTTCCGTTTTCAACACATGTGATAATGAAGGAAAATACTGTCTCCAAAAACATCCACTCTCAGGCCCTGACAAGGTACTTACTCACTAGACCATCCTGAGATCCACTTCCAAAAACACCCATCCCAAGCCCCCTGACTGCCCTGACTCCAGATCCCCACAACAGCCAACAAAGCTTTCTTTGGGCAGTAACCGAAGTACAAAGGAGACCATCCCCAGACTAGACAGGATGTCAAAGCAAGAGAATTCTAACTCTGCCCGGGAACAGGCAATGAAACCACCCCCGAGGCAATTATCACCTCTTCCCTGTAGATCACGGTGGCTTCTTGGCTTAACCCACTGTAGCGATGTGAGCAGCAGAGAGCAGAGGGGCCGGGAGACCCCGCGGGGTGGGAGGCAGCCCTTCCACCTGTCCACGGGGCGGGTGTGGGAAGAGAGCCAGCCTTCTGGACGGGGCCCCAAAGAGGAAAGGCCCGATGCATCTCTGAGTCCGTGGGATGCTGCTGACGCACCATGAGGACGTGGACTCCTGTTGGTTGGGTCTGGGGAGTCAAGTCAGACCCCTTTCCCGTTCCCACTCGGAAAGCGAGTGGCAGGATGACAGCATCACCAAGGGGATAAGGACAAGTGCACAGGCCTCTCGGGGTTTCCTCTATCTTTATCTCTGTGCCACAGGCCTTCCTCCCCACCCCCCGACCCCCGAGGCTTCTCCTCTGGTTTCCTTTCCACCTGAGGGGCTCTGACCTACTGACTTCTGCCTCCCCCTGCCCCGACTCTGACTCCTGCAGCCCACGTCCTCCAGGCTGCTGACCCCCTTTCCCGCCTCTCCGACCGTCCAGCACGGGCACAAAGTGAGGAAGGAAGCCGCTGGTGCTCTCAGCCATTGGTCACACAGCGAGGAAGAGCCCGTGAGAAGCCAAGTAGGTGGGAAGGTATTTCATCCCTGGGCCTTGTGGTACATGCACAGGAAGGTACTAAACAGGCAGGAAATAGGTCTAGTCTTCCTTTGGTCGGAAAAAAATGAAAAAAAAAAAAAAAAAAAAGGAAATGTCATATTCTAGGGAATAACGTACCTACCCAACCTCATGATGGGAGTTTGCATCCAGTGAAGGACTTGTTGGATAAACGCGTTTTATTCACAATCTAGAAAGGCCCTGTAACTTGCCGACGGGCACACGGCCAGTAGGTCTGGGAGACGGAATTCAAGCCCAGGTTCCAACCTAAAGGTCCTGTTCTCCCTATCGGGTTGGCAGCTGTGGTGATTCCCACCACACTCTGGGGGTGTCCTCCCTCACATTCAATACACCCCCTGCTTGGGGATTTGAACCTAAGCCCAGCCCTGCCCCAGAGCGCCCACCAACCACCCTGGCCCACCTCCCCTTCTGCCCTGTCCCCGGCACACGGGCTGTCTTCCCACCTGGGACCCCAACCACGGGGCTTTCCCCCACACAGACCCTCACTCGGCCCCTCCTGCCCTCCTGGAGGGACACCCACTCCACAAAGGCTTCTCTGCCACTCGCTTGGAACCAGGCTCCCTCTAGATTGCTGGGGGACGGTGAGTGATGTGACTGCCGCCCTCAGGGAGCGGTCACCCAAGGATGCGGGAAACTAGAATCTGCCCCCTGTGATAGCAGCGCTGACCCGTGTCACCGGCGGACCTGCCCTGTGAGTTCACTAAGTGCCCAGAGCTCATGACATAAGAAATATATCCACCGGTCTCTGTCCCCAGTTCCTTCTAGTACTTGGTCTTTGACCCCAGTTCCCGACACAGAGCTCCTAAATCCCTTGGAATTTCCTGGTGATGGGAGCATCTCGGATGGGGGCTGGTCGCTGGGAAGACCAAGCCATGATTCGAAGCTTGGAACTTTCTCCCCCACCCCCATCCTTCCCAAAGGGGAGAAGGGCTGGAAAGCAAGTTAATGATCCATCATGTCTACATGAAGCTGCCAGAAAAATCCCCAAAGCATGGGATTTGGACAGCTTCTGGGATGGCCCACACATCCACGTGCCGGGAGAGTGCCCATTCCCCCACTGCACGGGGCAGAAGCTCCCATGCTCGGGACCCTCCCAGACCTCACCCTATGCACCCCTGCTTACTGCTGTTCTTCTGTATCCTTTAGCACACGCCTTATTATAAAATAATGATTTTATATTTCCCTGTTTCCCTGAGTTCCGTGAGCTGTCCTAGTGATGGTCGATCTCAAGGAGGAAACCATGGGGATTTGTGATGGCAGCTGACATGATGGCAGTTTTGTGGGACTGAGCCCTGGTCTGCGAGGGCTGTGCTACCCACGGGTCAAGAGTGTCAGAACTGAATGGGGTCTTGGGACAGCCCGCTGGTGGCGGTAGGAAAGCCTGCACATCCGGTGTCGGGGCACCACGAGTGTGAGTAGTAGCAGGTCCAGGGAAGAGAAGACGGAGTCCTCGCAAGGCAGGGCTCAGCAAGAAGGCTACTCGACCCCTTCGCTTTCATGTGGCCCCTTAGCTGTAGGATTTTAGAGAAATGTCCAACAGCGGAAAAGAAGAAAGATGTCATCCATGTTACTCTCATCACCTGAGCTCATAAACCAGAAAGAAAATAAGGGGAAGAAGGAATTACATGTTTAGAAGAGAGGGACATGCATTTCTCTCCCCTGCAGTTAGACCCACTGCCTGAAATCTATTCTCCAAACCATAGCCAGCATGACCTCTTGGAAAACAGCTTTAAGGAGATATAAGTCATATAGAGTAAACATCACACATTTAAAGTGTACAGTTTGGGGACGCCTGGGTGGCTCAGTCAGTTGAGCATCTGCCTTCGGCTCAGGTCATGATCTCAGGCTCCCTGCTCCACGGGGAGTCTGCTTCTCCCTCTCCCGCTGCCCCTCCCCCTGCCTGTGCCCATTTGTGCTCTGACAAATAAATAAAATCTAATAAAGTTTAAAAAAATAAAGTGTACAATTTGATAACTTTGACAGCTATAGAAACCTGTGAAATCACTGCCACACTCAGGACAGTGAACACACCCACCATCCCCCAAGATTCTCCCCCACTTTGTGCCTTTTGCACGTCCTCCTTCCTCCATTCCCCCAGGCAACCACTGATCTGCTTTCTGGGATCACAGATGAGTCTGTGTTTTCTAGAAGTTATATAAATATGTACTCTCTTTGGTCCGGTTTCTTCTTGTTGCACATAGGAAGCATTCATTCCTTTCCATGGCTGCGTAGTGTCCCGTGTCTGTCCAAACACATCACAACGCATTTTTCCGCTGCCCTGTGGATGGACGTCTGAGATATTTCCCGGGTGGGACCGTGACAAGTAAATGCAGCTACTCACGCACAAGTGTGCGTATAGAAATGTGTTTCCTTTCTTCTCGGGGCAAGACCTAGGGGCTGAATGGCTGGGTCTTACAGTAAGTATACGTTTAACTTTCTAAGAAGATGCCCAATTGATTTCTGGAGAAATTCAACATCGTACAGCCCCACCGGCAATTTACCAGACTTCTAATTTCTCCGCATCCTTCCCAGCGCTTGGAATGACAGTCTGTTTAATTTTATCCATTCTACGAGGGCCACAGTGACATCTCCTTGGGATTTTCATCTTCTTTTTCCAGTGACAAACGATGTTATTGCCTGAGCAACTTCTCATGTGTTGATTTACTGTCTCTATCTTCTCTAGGGAAGGGGCTGTTCAGATCTTTTGCCCGTTTTTTTTTTTTTTCTTTTGGTTGAGCTATGAGAATTACTTTTATTCTTTTAAAAGATGTATTTATTTAAAAGGGGGGAGGGGCAGAGGGAGAGGAAGAGAGAATCTCGAGCAGACTCCATGTTGAGCACAGGGACAGACGTGGGGCTCGATCGCATGACCCTGAGATCACAACCTGAGCTGAAATCAGGAATCGGACACCCAGCTGATGGCGCCACCTAGGCACCCTGAGAATTACTTTTGTAACAGGGATACAGGTGCTCTTCTCAGAGGCATGCTTTGTAAAGACTTTTGCTAGAGTCCTACTCACTCCAGCTGCTTTATCTCCTCGGACTGTCAGCCGCATCTGAGCACAACAGGAGTCCAGCAGGCTCTGCCTCAACTTCCCTGTGTCACAGCCTGGACTCTGTCTCAAGGCAGCACATGGCAGCCAACCACGGAGCCCGCCTCACTTGCTTCCTGTCTCTCAAAACTCACCATTCTGTGTTGACTGATGTCCAGCGTCCTGAGAACCTTTGGTCTACATACTTGGTCTGGTTTTGGTTTGTTGGTGGTTTTTTTGTTTTTTTTTTTCTTTGGTCGTCTCAGAAAGGAGGTTATCCAGCCCTGTGACTCTATCTTTAGAACGGTGAAGCACAATTTAGACGTGTTTCTTCCTTTAATAACAGACCCACAGAACATCATTATCATCACTTTATAGGCAAAGAAACAGATGTTCAATGATTAAAAAGAATGCCCAAAGTCGGGATGAGTAGACACTGGGTCCTCTCTAGACCACACACTGCATTTATTTATTTTTTCAAAAGATTTTATTTATCTGACAGAGCAAGAGAGCACAAGTAGGAGGAGCAGTAGAAGGAAAGGGAGAAGCGGGCAGGCTCCCCGCTGAGCAGGGAGCCTGATGCGGGGCTTGATCCCAGGACCCTGGCATCATGACCTGAGCCAAAGGAGACGCTTAACCGACTAAGCCCCCCAGGCGTCCCCACACACTGCATTTATAAGAGGGATTAAGAGAGTAAAGAGGAAGAAAAGGTCCAAGGGCTCAAAGTTTCATGTTTTCACATGTTGGGGCACCAGGAATTCCACAAATAAAGCTCGCTGGGTTGGGGGGAAGGGGGACAAGCAGAGCCCTTTCTTCGCTGCAGCTCTGAGGCAGAGGCCAAACCTACCCCTCCCAACCAGAGATGTAACCTGGGGTCCTGGGCACGATGAGACCCCAGCAGAAAATGTACCTGTGCCCGGGGCCTCTGCTTCCCACGATGACTGCAGGAGCTTGGGGAACTGGGGGGTGGGGGGGGGGTAGGGGGGGGGGGGGGCGGGTGTTTGAAAGATCTTTGGACTTGATGGGGACTTTTTTCTACCATGACATTTATCATTTTGGTTGGCTTCCTTCTGGCACTTCCATTAACAGAAATGATTTGTCAGAACCGTTTGAAGATCACATTAAAACTGAGCAGAAGGGGGGCGCCTGGGTGGCTCAGTGGGTTAAGCCTCTGCCTTCGGCTCAGGTCATGATCTCAGGGTCCTAGGATCCAGCCCCACATCGGGCTCCCTGCTCAGCGGGGAGCCTGCTTCCCCCTCTCTCTATGCCTGCCTCTCTGCCTACTTATGATCTCTCTGTCAAATAAAAAAAAAAAAAAACTGAGCAAAAGGGAGAGATTTCCTGTATATTCCTGCCCCCCCATGTGCACTGCCTCTCCCCACTATCAGCATCTCCCACCAGAGGGCTACATTTGTTCCAACCGATGAACCCACATTCACACACCATCACCCAGAGTCCATAACTTACATGAGCTGCTGAACACCCAGTGGGTTTGCACAAATGTATATGACCCGTCTCCATCATCACAACAGCACACGTAAAGTTTCACTGCCCTCAAAATCCTCCGTGCTCCCACCGATCATCCCTCCCTCCCTCCCCCAACCCCTGGCAACTGCTGATCTTCTTAGTGTCTCCATCATTTTGCCTTTTCCAGAACGTCATGGAAGTGGCATCGTACGGTACATGGCCTTTTCGGATTGACATGTCTTGCTCGGTAATATGCATTTAAGGTCCCCCCACGTCTTGTCACAGCTGGATGGCTCATTCTTCTTTAGTGGCGCTGGGTAAGATCCCATTGTCTGGACAGACCACCGTTTATGTATCCGTTCCCCTCCTGAAGGACATCTGGCTTGCTCCAAGCTTGGGCAATTATGAAGAAAGCTGCTATAAATACATTGGTGTAGACGTGTTTTCAGTTCATCTGGATAAACACCACAGCGCGACATTGCCGGGATGTATGGGAAGAGTATGTTGCGTTTTGAAAAGAAAAAAAAAAAAACAAAACTCTCCAAATGCCTTCCAAAGTGGCCATCTGGGATTCTTTTAAAAATCATAATATTCCCACAGGAAAGGGCAAGGACTAGGGACACTTTCCTGTTTTAAATGATGTACGGTGGGAGGCCGAGAGCCACCAAGGACTGTTTGGGTGCCTCATCCACCTGTCTTTCGTGGCTTGTGGCCCAGGTGGGGCTCGTGGTTTACGTCTCCTCTTATCTAACAGGACAATGAGCTCAAGGAGGGCGGAGACCCGGTAGCTTCTGGCTCTGGCAGCCCCACAGACCGAAGGAACACAGGGGAGGTCCAGGACAAGGACTGGATGCATCCGAAAGGCAGAGTCCAGGGAGGGGAGGGTGGCGCAGGTTGGGGAAAAGGTAAGAAAGCCAGAGGCGGGTGCACAGCTAGGATGATCAGTGTGACCGCAAGGAGCCAGCTGGGCTGGACACAAGGAAACTCCTGACGGGGCCCCTGGGACATGGGAGGCGACAGGAAGTACAGTCCTGAACGAGGAGGTGTGTGTGGCGCTGGAGAGGAAGGACAGGGGAAGACAGACACACATCCCATCATGCACCGCAGGCAGCAGGCCAGACTCATGGGGGGACACTCCCCAGGGTTTGCAGGAGGGGCCAGGTTTCCTGCTGGGAGAGCCACCGGAGACAGTGGAGGACCCCCTGTGGCTCACGCCTCCTGGGGCCACTTCCAGGCAGAACCTCCTAGAAGACAGAGCCCCTAACTTAACCCTTGATGGGCTCCTTCAAGGTTGATCGCTGTCATCCAGGAGGCTGGGGGAAGAGGGAGGGGCACGGCCTCTGGCACTGGTCCAGAGCTTTCTAGAGTCTTCCAGGTGCTAAGAAGAAAGACTGGGTACCAGGCGGAACACAACTAACACGGATGATAATGTCCTGAAGAAGCCAGAGCAAGGAGAACGGGCCTTAATAAAGGAGCCTTTCAATTCACTGGAAGTAGACAAAAAGCCAGGAACTGGACATTTGATGATTACTGTTATCACCACGGCCTGCTAAGGGCCCAGTGCCAGACAGCTCAGGTCACCTCTCTGTGCACAGCTGTGGTTTGCAAACTGCTTTAGAGAGAAAGAAACTTTTCTCAAATCAATCAATCAATCAGCCAATCACTGAAACCTCAAATCCATAGAACAGAGGAAAGGTAAAGCCCTCTGGCCTCCGTGGGACTGAACCGGCTCTCACTATGGCCCCTGGCACTCCCCACCCCCCACACCCTCACAAGCTCCAGGAAAACTATTGGAGAACCAGTAACACAGTATTACTGATCAAATGCAGACACACCTCGCCGGGGCCATGTTCCACGTGAAATCAGTTATCCCAAATTGGGATTAAACGATCTCCCAGGCACCCAGAGCCAAAAAGCAACTTTGGGTTAGGGCCATAGCCCCTTCCCCACTCCCTTGCAAAGGCTGGATTGACGACCAGGGAGGCCAGAAAGCAGCCTCAGCGTGAAGCTTGGGGACGACAGGACTCCTGCCTCCTTCCCGCGGATGGCTGGGCAGCCAACCCTGCAATCCTCCTTTGGCCAAACGCACAGCCAACCTGGGTGACGACCCAGGGGGTACCTCTGGTTGGTATGATAAGGTTTGAAATAAGAAGGCTCCATCAGGCTAGCCCACGGGGCCCTGCAACCTTCCCCGGCCTCCAACCCCCAACCCCAGCTCTGGTCTGGGCCTCGCCCCATCCCAGTGCCTGCTCTTTTCTCCGTGAGGAGGGTGGCCGCCCCCACCCCACAGTGGCCACCCCAGGGCATCCTCTCTACTCCGCCCCGACGCCACACACCACGTGGAATCGCACACCCAGGACCCCCCTACTGTGCCGCAAAGGGCTCAAGGCAGGGCTCAGGGCAGGCAGTCAAGCTTGGGAGTTGGCTGGGAGGGGGCAGTCTCCATGGGGCACAGGTGAATGAGTTATTCTGGCCACAGGCTGAACAAGGCTTTTCCTCAGCCGAAGGTTGCAGCCTGTGGACCCTGGTGGCTCTGGGAGTCAACAGGTTCTGCAAAGGGGGCCAAGCGTTCGGGGCAGAGCTGGACCAATGACCCCAGCAAGAGTCTTCCTCCTGGCTCCACAGACGTTCACAACCCCCACCCCCGGAGGCCGTGGGTGCTCAGCCCCCTGACCCCCCACCATGCCGATGGCCATTCTCCACCACCACCTCCAGAGACTCTGGTTCCAGTCTGGGGATGTGGCCAGTGCACCTCAGATGGATCTAAGGGGTGGCCAAGGTCAAGAGCCGTGGGTGTAGATAACACAACCAGCATCCTCCTACCTGCACCCGGGGCCTTCCCCGCCTCTGCCCTCTCTCCCATGCACCTGAAGCTCTAGCATCAAGGGGAGAACCTCTCCCGAAGCCACAAAGGAAGTATTTAAGGCCATTCTGGGCTATGGGGTCATTACGCCAGCCTGCTTTCTTCACTCTGAAAGCTGCTCGAAACCAATGATGGCTTCGCTTCATCGCGGTGGGGAAGGAAGTTTCTGCCTCAATTTCCTAATCCCTGCAGGCTAGAGCTTGCCTTGCCACGCTGCCCATAGGTTCCAGGCGGCCCCAGGGCACTCCCGTTCTTGGGCCTCAATCCTTCCCTGCCCTCCGCTCCCCACAGGAACACAGAGTTCAAGGGGCCCCTGAGCAGGCCCTGCACCCCCAGCCCAGCTCAGCAGCACCCTGCCCTGTGCCTCTAGGCTCCCCCTCCTCCGTCCTTCCCCCACTGCCTGTCTCCACCCCCCACCACTGGCACCCTTCCCAGATCCGATCAGCCCAGGAAACTGTCTTCCCCCTTGCCAGGAGCCACATGCAACACGGGATACCACACATCACTGGCCCTCGGGCAAAGACGAGGAACAATGACAGTGTCACCGAGGTGCAGCTTGCAGAGCTGGTGCAAGCCTAAATGTGGACAAGGCTTAGGGACAGCGATGTGGCACCACGTGGCAAAAGCCCTAAAAAACTTTCACACCATCTAACCCAGTAATTTTTTTTTTAAGAATTTATTTATTTATTTGACAGACAGAGATCACAAGTAAGCAGAGAGGCAGGCAGAGAGAGAGAGAGGGAAGCAGGCTCCCTGCTGAGCAGAGAGCCCAGATGTGGGGCTCGATCCCAGGACCCTGAGATCATGACCTGAGCTGAAGTCAGAGGCTTAACCCACTGAGCCACCCAGGCACCCCATGACCCAGTAATTTAACAGGATTTTCCCTAAGCAAAAAAATCAAAGATGCGGCCCCAAATGGGTGCGCACAGGGGCGGTGAGTAGATTGGCCCCTGCCTAGGATTGGGGGAGAAGAAGCAGGGAGTGTTTGCCAATGGGGGAGGTCTCGCTTTTGGGGGGTGAGAAAGATATTCAAAAATCAGATACTGGGCCGGGGGGCACCTGGGTGGCTCAGCCGGTTAAGTGTCTGCCTTCAGCTCAAGTCACAATCTCAGTGTTCTGGGGTCAAGCACCACAATAGTCTCTCTGCTCTGCAAGGAGTCAGCTTCCCCCTCTGCCTCTGTGATCTTTCTTGTTCGCTCTCTCTCAAAGTAAATAAACAAAATCTTTAGAAATAAAAAATAAAACAACTGACAGAATGGGAGAAGATATTTACAAATGACATATCAGATAAAGGGCTAGTGTCCAAAATCTATAAAGAACTTAGCAAACTCAACACCCAAAGAACAAATAATCCAATCAAGAAATGGGCAGAGGACATGAACAGACATTTCTGCAAAGAAGACATCCAGATGGCCAACAGACACATGAAAAAGTGCTCCGCATCACTCGGCATCAGGGAAATACAAATCAAAACCACAATGAGATATCACCTCACACCAGTCAGAATGGCTAAAATTAACAAGTCAGGAAATGACAGATGCTGGCGAGGATGCGGAGAAACGGGAACCCTCCTACACTGTTGGTGGGAATGCAGGCTGGTGCAACCACTCTGGAAAACAGCATGGAGGTTCCTCAAAATGTTGAAAATAGAACTACCCTATGACCCAGCAATTGCACTGCTGGGTATTTACCCTAAAGATACAAACGTAGTGATCCGAAGGGGCACGTGCACCCGAATGTTTATAGCAGCAATGTCTACAATAGCCAAACTATGGAAAGAACCTAGATGTCCATCAACAGACGAATGGATAAAGAAGATGTGGTATATATACACAATGGAATACTATGCAGCCATCAAAAGATATGAAATCTTGCCATTTGCGACGATGTGGATGGAACTAGAGAGTATCATGCTTAGCGAAATAAGTCAATCTGAGAAAGACAACTATCATATGATCTCCCTGATATGAGGGAGAGGAGATGCAACATGGGGGGTTAAGGGGGTAGGAGAAGAGTAAATGAAACAAGATGGAATTGGGAGGGAGACAAACCATAAGTGACTCTTAATCTCACAAAACAAACTGAGGGTTGATGGGGGGAGGGGGGTTGGGAGGGGGGGTGGGATTATGGATGTTAGGGAGGGTATGTGCTATGGTGAGTGTTGTGAAGTGTGTAAACCTGGCGATTCACAGACCTGTACCCCTGGGGATAAAAATATATTATATGTTTATAAAAAATAAAATTAAAAAAAAAGAAATAAAAAATAAAACATTTTTATACACATATACAGGATAAACATATATACATGTACAGTATACATTTGGCGGCTACACCACCAAATTGTATACTTTCAAAGGATGGGCTATGATGTGTGAATTACCTCTCAACAGAGCTGGTACAAAAAACAAAAATGTTCACACAAATATTATTTAAACACTAAAGTATGCAAAACAGAAAACAAGGTAGACACCCACATGCAGAGGCAAAGCTAAACAGGGACAGGTCCTGGTTTTGTTTCCACGGGACTGGTCCGGTGACTGACTGGGTCCGATCCTAAGGAAGCCTGCTTGCTGGCTGGACAGAGGGAAGACTGGCTCACCACCAGAAGGACCTACATTCTGGCCGCCCCTGGGCAGGGAGCTCCCTCCTGTGGCGGGCTCCCCGGAGGAGTGAAAAGGGCTTTGTCAGGAGGGTCCGGAGAAGAGCTTCCTGTGGCCCCCAGCTCTCCACTCTGATTCTCTAAGGACTACATAAAATTAGACTCTGGCTGGCCTTCAAAAAAAAATCACGCTGGTGGGGTGACATAAAGCCTCCCAGCGGGTACCAGAAACTGAACAGAAGTAGCATTTCCAACAAGCAGCTGAAGGGGGAAAGGGTTCACTGGCTGGCTTCTGAGCACTGGTGTTTGGGCAACCCGAGGGGCCCTCCACCAGGACAACTCCCGCCAAAGACTCTATTCTCCGACAAAGTTCACATTCATTCACTCAGATGGTTAAAAATAAACTATCTAGGGACGCGTGGGTGGCTCAGTTGGTTAAGCAGCTGCCTTCGGCTCAGGTCATGATCCCAGGGTCCTGGGATCGAGTCCCACATCGGGCTCCTTGCTCATCAGGGAGCCTGCTTCTCCCTCTGCCTCTGCCTGTGCTTGCTCTCTCTCCCTCTCTCTCTCTCTGACAAATAAAATCTTTAAAAAACCAATTAAAAAAAATAAAAAAATAAAATAAAAATAAACTATCTGGGGCGCCTGGGTAGCTCAGTCGGTTAAGCATCTGCCTTCGATCGATGATCGATGATCCCGGGGTCCCAGGATTGAGCCCCCCATTGGGCTCCCTGCTCAGTGGGAAGCCTGCTTCTCCCTCTCCCTCTGCCCCTCTCCCAGGCTGTTCTCTCTCTCACACATAAATAAGTAAATAAAAATCTTTTAAAAAATGAAATATCTGTGTGTGCAAGAACGAAAGCCTATCTTAACAGTGACCACCCCTAGTCGGAATGACGGGCCCCTTCTATCATTATTTCTGTTTGTTCAGAGTTTCTGACTTTCCCACAGTTAGTTGTGCTTAAGTTTTTAGAAATGGCAAAAACCACAGAAGTGTTCTGTGTTCGTGAAAGCCAGGGGTGGGGGATCAAAGCCCTGGGAGCATAAAAAAGGGGGGGGATGAAAATCACCAAAAAAGGGATGAAAATCACTGTATTTCAACAGAAGAAGCTGGACGGGGGTCAGTCAAGTGATACCAGGTCAGAGAGGAGCTGGTTTAGAAAGTCACCCATGGGGCAGAGCCCAGAGAAACCTGTGACACAGCCGGTCAAGAACCACAGAAGGGCTCTCACACATGGCTTGCGGCAGAGGGAGGGATTGTTACCCATTTTGTTTGTTACAGGGCGGGGCGCCTCTGGAAAACTGGTTGGCAGCTGCTGAAATGCTAAATATTCTCCTGTTGTATGGTCCAGCAATTCCACTCCTGGGCATCTACCCGGGAGAAGTGGGTAGAGTAGATCTCCACACAAACGATCCCAGCAGACTTATTATTCAGCCCCCGAGCCAAAGAACCCAAACAGTCCCCCGCAGGGAAATGGAAAAACGAAATGTGTACTTGTGGAATGGAATACTCCTTCGCGGGTCAAAAAGGACAGACGTGTAACACACACAACAAGAGAGACGAACGTCACAATCTCTGAGTGAACTACGCCAGACCAAAGAGTACTACAGTCAAGTCTCGATATTCACTATGTACAACGCTCCACAAAGTCCCTGCAAATACCGGATTAGCGAATAGTGAACCTTGCTCCCAGAGGAAATATAGGGTTAGGTTCCTGCCAGCCTCTGGGCACAACCTTTTCATCAATTAATCAGTACATAACCTTGTTTTATCTGTGCTTCTGCAGAAAGACACCTGATGTAATATGCATTGTTGATTTCATTAACGTGGAGCTCAGGGCCCACAGCACCAGGACTCGTGCCTGAAGGAAGCTTATCTAGCGCAGGTTAGATAAGCGTGTCCCCATGAGGGACATCGCAGCCTCCTTGAACTCAGGAATACCGGGCAGCACTGCACTCGGGGAACATTCCGAACATAAAATTCACCGACAAAGAGCCCAAGAATGCAAAAAACACAGCACTAAAGAGACGGCAAGGAAGACGCATGTTTACAGGATGAGGGCCAATCAGACAGAGCATGGCCCCGCGCACCCTCAGCTGGGATTGTGTGTGGGGCCACACCTCTGCGCGAGTCCCCAGATAATCGCCAGAGCGCCACGAGTGAATTTCGGGGTTCCAAATAAATTTTAGCAAACAGGCAAATTCACAAATGCGGAATCCGTGAATAATGAGGATCGGCTATATGTGAATACCATATAAATACATGTATACTGTGTTTAGGACAGGTAAAACTAATAAATGATGAAAAAATCAGAATAGTGGTGAGGGGGGGTAGACACTGACTAGAAGAAGCACAAGGGAGCTTCCCAGGGTTGGAACTCTTCTAGATCTTGACAGGAGCACCCGGTTACATGGGTGCGAGCATTTGTTTAAACGCCATCCCACAGCACATTTCAGGGAATGTAAATGCGATTTTTTAAAAACACAGCCACAAATTCCTTGACACACCTTCCAACCAGAGGTGGGGGGAATGCGTGCGAATAGGGGAGGGCTTGGCACTGCTTTGACCAAGGGAGAATAGCAGAAGTGACACCCAGCCACTTCTACCGCGGGGTCAGAAAAGGCCACGCAGCAGAAGGGCCCTGGGCCTGCCCCTGAGTATCCAGTGCAGAGAAACCCCACAGAGTGCACAGCTGGGCTGAGGCCCTGCTGGTTTACTCTACATCGGTTCCTTTCTTCCTGCTGCCCTCTCCCCCCCCCTCGCTTCCTTTGCTCTCTGGCTGTAAACTCAGGCAGGGCTGCTGCTCCCCACACCCACAACTCAGGCATGGGTGACTCTGCGGGGTGGTGGCCAAGAGCCACAGGCAGAGGAGGGATGATTGGCTCTGAAAATGGCCTGACCTCCGAGGCCAGCCACCAAAGGGCCTCTGTCTCAGCCCCACCACCAGAGAGGAAGGCGTCAGCCATGCTAGAAGAGGCCGCAGACAATCAGGCCTTTGGAGGCTGCCTGGAAGGCCACCCGACTTGGCCACTCTCCCCACGCCCAGGCAAGGCCTCCAGAGCCCAGCCAGAGGGGCAGGGTGTGGGCCCTTGCTGGCCGGGGCCCAGCAGAGCCCAATCCCAGAGGGCCTCTCCCACCTCTCTTGCCAGAAACACTGTCTTTCCTTTCTCTAAAGACGGCAAGGGGACGAGGGGTCCCCGCTTGTCCTCGCTAGACTCAGTGTGTTACGAAGGTCTTGGAAAACTGGCTCAGCTACCACCACCACTGGCTCAGACCCCAAAGTACCTTCTTCCTCCATCAGAAAAGACCTACTTCAGGGGCTGTGAGAGCCGTCTTGGCCCCTCCTGCAATGGGCGTATAGCCTCAGTGGGCTCGTTTCAGGGGCTGGCAACGGAACATATTAGAATCTTCTTGTATAAGCATTTGTGGATCAGAACAACCCCATTGGGCGTGGCCTTTAAATGGGACAACGTAAAGATGCTTTGATATTTGGAGGCAAACAATAATGTTAAGTGCCTGCCCAGCCAGCAGTCCGCACAGGCCATACTCCAAATGCTTTAGGAAGCACAGCGGGGACGGACAGAAAAAGCGCAGGCTGCCTGCGAGTTTCTATTTTCAAGTAGCCACACTTTAAAAAGCAAAAATGGGTGAAACTGGGGTCCCGGGTAGCTGAGTGGGTTAAGCATCTGCCTTCAGCTCAGGTTATGATGCCAGGGTCCTGGGATCGAGTCCTGCCTCGAGCTCTCCGCTCAGCGGGGAGTCTGTTCCTCCCTCTGCCTGCCTCTCTACCTCCTTGTGTGCTCGTTCTCTCTCTGTCAAATAGATAAATAAAATCCTTTTTAAAAAATGGGTGAAACTGATTTTAAAGATACATTTTACTTAGCCCAGTACGTCCCAAGTATTCTTGTTTAAACATAGAATCGACATAAAAATATTAATGAGCTACTTTACATTTCTTTTCCCATATCACATCTTCAGATCCCCAGACCATATCTCACACTTGGAGCACATCTCATTCGGACCAGCCACAAGTCCAAGTGCTTGGCCAATGCCTGCGGCTAGCGGCTCCCCAACTCACGGGCACAGATCTCTGTTAATTAATTTAGTCTTCACGACGGCCATGTCCACATTTTCCTGACGGGGAAACTGAGGCACAAGACCGTCGAGGCGTCTGCCCCGGGCAGATCCAGAGCCTACACACAGTTCCTCAAATTCTACTTTAGTATAATGTGAACATCTTCTCAGCTAGGAACACGTCTGCCAGCAGGTCTCCCTGCTCCTGTCCCAACTTCCCCAGGACTTTGGTACCTGGAGCTCTGCAAAGCTTCTGCCCAGACAAACCCTGTCATCCAACCCCTTCCAGCCCCCCAGCCCCCGGAAGGCTACCTGAAGCACCTTCCAGCCCAGTGGGAGAATTCATCGGAGTCCCTCCTGGCCAGGGTGAGGTTTTGAGGTTACCCTGGTGCTCCTGCCGGCCTAGAACCCTCCAGCACGTGCGTGGGAGGTGTGGACCGGCACCGGAGTGCGTGGCCACCCCAGTGGTAACCTCCACACTCAACGCCCCAGCCCTCGGGAGGGACTTGGGACCATCCCCATCCTTCCATGGGCCACAGGGTTCACTCACTCATTCGACGAGCACTGTGGGCCGGGCACTGCCTGGGGCCTTGGGACACAGTGGTGAACAGAACGGACACCCCACTCTCAGGGAGCCCACATCTCAGCAGAGGAAGGAAGTTCCGCTGATCCTAATCCCGTCTCCTGTGTACAGTAGCTGTTCCATAATGACTGCGACCAAAGGAGTATGTTCTCTGCACTTGGAACTGGATGTGGTGATGGACAGAGGTGAGTGAAGGGTCTGGGGTAGAGCTGGGGTGAGAGGCAGGTGACCCCCTGAGGGGTCACACCCACAACCCCCGCTTCAGGACTCCAGAGCTCCGTGTATCTAAGTAAGACAGAAACCACCCAGGTTTTATTTCTTCATTTTCCTTATTTAAGTGGGGCTTTTTATATAGCTTAAGGGGTTCCCCCCACAAAATGTCATTTTAGCTTCGTGATTGAGACGGAGGACGACAAGCATTATTAGGCTCAGGGAGGTATTTCAGAGTCACCCGGGTTGGGGACAGTGCTCTCACAGGTTCCTCCAGAGGCTCGCGGCCCGGGGAAGGGAAGAGAATTATATCGAGCTCAGGACCTCCAGTGTCCATGAGGTGAGGAATCCAAGGGCAAAAGAACCAAAGCAGGATGCCCAAGCTGGCACAGGCAGGCCGGCCTCCTGCTCTCCTGTCCCCAGCATGTTTATAGTGAAGGGACTTCTGTCAGTAAACGCCCCAGGGGTGCAGCTCGGCCAGCCATCAGCTAGGCTGCCCCCAAGTCCGTCTTCCTAAATTCAGTACCTCCCTGCCTCATCGGGAAGCAAGGCAAGCCACCGTAGGGGAGAGAGGGAACAGGACAGGTGACATTTCAGCCGTGCAAAAGCTCCACCCCTATGCCCCGGACAAGTGGGGCGGGGGGGGGGCATCCCTTGAGCAGATGGGCCACAGCTGGGTTCCGCCCTGCTGGGAGGGAGGCTTGGAACAAAAGCCAGGCTGCTACTACTACCAGAGGGCCTCCCGTCAGCAAGAGGCAAGCGCGCTACTCTCTCAGCACGCCAGAATGACCACTGCGTGCTGTCGGGCCCAGAGCCTGCTGTGATGCGTGTTCACCCCCAGACTCAGGGCCCGCATTGTAAGAGGAGTGCCCTGTCCACTCGTCCTCAAATTACCAGGGTCAGCCGAAGGGCAGGTACACACTGAACTCAAGGCCCCTCCTCTCCAGCGACAGACGGCCTCAGAGCAGGCTTCCAGAACTTTCTATAGACTGCAAATGCATGTGTCGGGGAGAAAGGACCGAGGTCCCTGACAGGCTCCCAACAGACTTCCAGTAACCAGGAGTAATCGGTCCTCGCTCTCCTGGGACATGCAGAGCTGAGTCACAGACCGAGAAAGAGGAGGAAGGAACTTGGCCACGTCTCAACTCGTGGCTCTCAAAACTTAAAAATAGCCTGGCCACCGACCCTGATGTATTCCCTTTGAGACACTCCAGCAGAAAGTCTCCAGCCTTCCAACGTGACCCTGATGTTCCGTGTCCAGCTGGTTTCCCTGGGAGGGGACAAATGAAAAACAAAACCTGGAGCCGATATAAATATTTGCTGGCAAGTACTATCCTGCCGTGGACGCGCCCTGGGAATTCTGGAGGCCTGTTTTGTTGTCGGGTAAGGTTTCTGTTCGCTTTGCCGGATGGACTCTAAGCGTCCTTTCGTCCCATGTTTGGTTCTAAGCATCCCTGCACCGTCTCAGGGTTGACACTGATCCTCTCAGACCGAGGCATCCGGGCACACCTCTATCCTTGCCCACAACACTCGGGGGTGTCATGAGCTCCCTGAAAGCAAGACCTGCTGGTCCTAACTGACACCTCACAGAGAAACACAAGTCAGCGGGTCCCAGGGGTCGTCGGCAGTCAAGGTCACTGCATGGCCTCGGTGTCCTTCTGAGCCTCATGGTTCCATCTCGGGAAGGCAGGGAGGGGCTGGTGCAGGCACGGCTCCTCCAGCCAGCCCAGGTGCCCCTCCGTGCCCTGCCTCCCTCCACCACAGAAGGGGAAGACCTCAGCCCTGACCGACTCAGGGCTGCATTTCCCCCCGAAGGTTCTCCTTACCGGTAAGCCACTGTATTCCCAGGAGCGGACAGGCAGTGCCACGGTGTTGTCAAGACCTCAGACTCAGCCAAGCTCCTTGATTAATGCGCTCAGCAGGTTACTTAATTTCTGTGTACCTCAGTTGGCCCGCCTACGAAATGGGCCTAGCATAATGGGCTTATTGGAAGGACTGAATAAGCCAATGGTGTACGATGATTAGAAAAGTGGCTAGTGCACAGCGACACATTTTAGCACAATTGTCTCAGAGCCATAACCGCAGCTACAAATCCCTTCCCCGTCTCCCTTCACGTCCCAACAGAAGACCCTCCATTCCTCCAACAGACATCCTCTGAGCACCTGCTGTGTGGGCCCCTGATGGGGCCAGGCCCTGAGGTCACTGTCCAGCGTCCACGGACCCAGCACCACCAAGGCCATCACAGGAGTCCACGGAGGAAGCCTGGGGCGCACCAGGGAAAACAAGGCCAGCAAGCCCCACGGCCAGTGCTACCCGCTGTCCCCCCAACTTGACCCCACGTTTCATTAGAACGAGAGCCTCCAAAAGGCCTCCAGGGTGGGTGACAGACGTAACACCCTGCGTGTGATGCCTTCCTAGAGATCTCTCCTTTCCTCATCCTGCTTTCCTTAGACACACTCTGCAGAGCCCCGTGGGTGACCTCCGGCTGAGTCGATGCTTCTACATCTGGCCAGAGAGCCACGAACACGCTCATGACACATCCTGAGTCACGGCGGGTTCTGGCTCTGCTTTGGAAACTTCCTACAGAAAACCACCACACTGATTGTCCTCAGGATGGTAGCACGTCAGTGATTCATGGCTCTTGGTTTAACGGTATGTATTTTCCAGATACCTAAAGTCAAAATGATGACCGTTTGCAACAGACAACGTAACCATCACTAAAATACAAACTTGGACTTCGCCTCCATAGACGTCCAGGAGAGGGAGGGAAGGCCAGGCCGTCCAGCCCCCACCGCCTTTCTGGGCTCTCACCGCTACTGACATGGATGCTCCCCCATCCCTGCGTTACTCAATCAGCTAACAGCCAGGCCTCTGATGGGACCCAGAGCCACAGACACAGCGCTTGGGGCCGGGACAAGTCCTCAGAGGAAGAACAGCTTGCCCACCGCCATGCCTGGGCCTCCTGGTGGGATCAGGCCCAGAACACCTGGTTTCCTCGTGTCCCAGGTAGCAGTCGTAAGTCAAAAGACATAAAGAAGGGGCACTGGGGCAGCTCAGTCAGTTAAGCATCCCAACTCTTGGCTTCGGCTCAGGTCACGAGCTCAGGGTTGTGGGATCGAGCCCTGCATAGGGCTCCGTGCTCGGCTGGGAGTCAGCTTGGGATTCTCTCTCCCTCTCCCTCTGTCCCTCCCGCTCATGTTCTCACTCTTGCTCTCTTGCTCTCTCTCTCTCTCTCTAAAATATAAATAAATACATCTTTAAAAAAAAAAGATGTAAAGAAATATAAGTTTGTTTTTAACCCTCTGGCAAGAAACTGTCCTGTCAGAAGGTCAGCTTCATGCTGTGGATTATTAATAGAAAAAACAAGGCATTCTTTCCTGGTCACAGAGGAATAGAGCAGAAACATACCATCCTGAGGAGGGAGGACAGCAGAGAGACAGTGTGATGGGACCTGGCCAACGCCATGGGAACCTGACGTCAGGGTTCCAGCTGGAGAACCCCCCTTTCCCGGTGTGGGGTCGCAGGGGCAGGCACCTCTAGGTGGGCCAGAAGGATGCCGGCTGGGGAAGGGCAAAGACAAGGAGCCTGGGGAGGTGGGCGGGGGGTGGGGGGCAGTTCCAGGAGCTGGGGGCCCAGCAGGGAGGCTGGTGTGACGGAGGACTGTGAGCTCAGCATGGCTCCCTGGCCACGGCGAGGGAAGCGCGGGGTCACCACCAGCCATGTTCTGTGCCTCCATCTGGTGACACGGGCACGTTCACGTTGCGGGCACCTACGATAGGCGTATCCTGTACCTCCCTAGAAAGCTAAACATTATATGCCTTCCTGATTTTGAGAAGATTTCTAAAGGAACAAGGGTGTCTCTCTGTCCCAGGACTGCGGGGCTGGACAGGTAGAACCAGGGTCTCGGGTGGCATTTACAAGAGTTACCAGAGGCTCAGAAATTCACTTCCACGGCAATGAAAGCCGGGCTTCAGGTAGGTCCACACTGTGGCCCGGAGTCTCCGGAAGGAATCTAAGTGCCCAGGAAACCACGCTTGGTCCTGCTGGATACTCAGAGCCAGATGGTTCTGGTACCTTCTCTTCTACTTCAGCCCCTGGTTTGGCTTTACTGAAATGCCTGATATTTAGCGGGGGTGGGGGGGTGGGGGGGTGTCACAGGGACCTCTAGGGTACATGCAGGCCTCTTGTCCTGGAATTCTGGGGAGGGGGGCTAACCTATTATAGGATTGCCAGGAAGAGTGCTCTGGAACCACCCCCAATTTTTCATCCGGGGCTAGAAGTAAGCCTCACATTTCGAGCATCTGCTGCTCATCAAGTCAGACAGGGCATGCTTCAAAGGGCATTAGGACAATCCACGTGCTGCCCAAGGTTTGCGAGACTGTCCGCTGGAAAGGAGCAGCTAGGACCTTTACACAGTCCTTGTCTGGATGGCGGCGAATGAACCTCGTGGCTTCTAGTCATAAGACATCAAGTGTGACGGGCTCCCTGGCCCCCGGCAGGGGTGGGGCCATTCCTGGGCGGAATCACACCTGTTTACTGGCTCCCAAGCACAGGCGGGTCTGTGGCTGCGACCGGAAGGCCCACGGGAAACGGGAAAACTAAGGACAGAGGCAGCCTCTTCTCTCTGTGCAGGGTGGGGAGGAGCCCGGCCACCCACTCGCCGGGTGAGGGAGACCCCGCCCAGCCAACCTTTTCTGGCCTCTCCACCCCTGATGCCTGACCACGTCTGGCAGAGCTGCCTCCACTCCAGACTCAGGGCCTGGTGCCCTCCCAGGGGGGCATTAGCAGTGACGGATCCCCAGGCCCACAGCCCGGAGGGAAGGCACAGGTCCTCCAGGCTCAGAGCCCACGATGCCCCCACGGCGGCTGCGTGCAGAGTGAAACTGGAAGGACAAACAGAGCAACAGACCAGCAGGTCCCCTGTGGGAGGCGTCAGAGCCCACCTGGTGCGATACACCACTACTCACGCCCATGTGGTCTTGAGCAAGTCATGGGCCTCAGTTTCTCCACCGGGAACAGAGTACTGGCATCTGACTGTGAAGGGTAACACAGGCCACATCCCCAAAGCCTAGTGCGCCACAGGCCCTAGACAGACGGTGGTCAGGATCGGTCACGGAGCCCAAAGGTCACTGCCAAAGGGGTCTTATCTGCCTTAGGACGGGAGGGGGACGGGGGGCTGTGGCAGCCACTTTGAGGTGGTGGCCTCGCCCGTCCTTCCCTTGGGCTCTGCCCCAGCTGCACAGGGCTACCTCGGCCAAGGTCGAGGACAGGGCGGCCCACACCTAATGACCAACCGGGGGGCGGGGGGGGGAGCTGAAGGCCTGGATAGCTCCCCCAAACTCAGGACGCTTCTGAAGGGCTTCCGCAGCTCTGTGCTCCCTGCGGGGTGGGCCCAGGCCCATGAGGCCTGCACTGCGGCTGGAGCCCTCCTCTGCCTGTGTCCTTCCCCTCCTCCCCAGGGCTCCCCCTTGGGAGCCCCCTGCACTCTCCACTGTCTGAATCTGCTTCCCGGGAAACCCAGGCCGTCACAGGTGGCTTCTTTGTATCCATTTTCCTTTGGAAGGGAGGCGGGAACCCCTGTGAGGAAGACAGTGGATGCCATGGAGGAAAACGCCAGGAAAGAGTCAACAAAAGCACGGCGACCTCTTCCCTTCCTCTGCAATGTAAACAGTGGTGTTAAAGCAGGAGCCGCACAAGGCACTGGGCAAAGCAGCAACACTCACCAAGCAGCATCCAGAATCTGTCCTGGACTCTTTCCTCACAGGCACAAAGACACAAAGAGGCCACAGAGGAGGAACAGCGAAGAAAAGGGAGGCGGGGGGAGAAGGAGCCCCTGGGACCACATGGTACCAACCCCACAAAGACGGCCAAGGAAAGTGCCAGAAGCGTCCTTGGAGACAAGCAAGTCAGTTACCGGAAACTGAGGTGTCTTCAGACCTAAGGGTCCTCAAAGGCAAGAGCAGGGATCCAGGGGCTCTTCCCACAGTGGAAACACCGACAGGGACACCTCCGTTCACCCCAGGAAGGGGCCCATGTAACCAGCCCAAACAACGCCTTTGCTTGGCTCCTGGCTAGACCTATGTCAACCCCGATGGTCATGGTTACCTTACCCTGCCTCTCACAGGCAAGAGCCCTGTAGCCATAGATACTCTTCTATTTGGAAGTAAAATCTCCTCCTAATTCAAGAAACGCAGGGTGTTGGGCAGACACAGTCTTTCAAAAAACACCAGATCTAGGGAAGGGAAGGCCTCCATGTGGGGAGCCCCTCAGCAGGGCCGGACGCTTCGCACCACAGATGGGTAGGGGGGAGACCTAGAAACAGGAGGTCCCCCAACAGGGTGAGGCCAAGAATTGACCACCAGAGGCTCCGATGAGAGACTTCCTCCTTGGCCACACAGCCGGCCACGGAAGTGCCAATAGAGACTCGGCCGCCAAAGCAGGCGTGAGGCAAGTGCTCTCCTGTGTGCGGGGTAGCGCGGGCCCCGGGCCAACTCTGCAGACAGCAACTAGAAAGGGCAGCAAGCCGGGCCCCACCATCCCACCCCTGGGGGTTCCTCCTACAGCTGGGCTTGTACCCTGTGGACAGGCCCTTCTCAAGGGCTACTGTGACCGCTGCTTCTGTGACCCAGGGCACAGCCACGCAGCGGTCACACTGAACCTGCTCAACACACACGGACACGCAGCAGTGGCCCAGACACCCCGTTCCATGGCAGAGGCAAAGAGCAGGTGGATGGCATGGAGCGTGGAGACTCACACACACACACACATACACACACACCACATACGTACTTTCATTACACCCAGGGCACTAGACTAGGAACCCAGGCTTCGGGAAGGACACTCACTGTTCACTGCGCAGGTTTTGTGTGTGTGTGTGTGTGTGTGTGTGTGTGTGTGTGTGGTCTTTGGAGTTTTCTACACATGAAGGTCATGCGTAGGCAAAAAATAAAATATGACTCCATTTACATGATCTACCCAGAATGGGTAAATCCACAGAGACAGAGCACATATGAGTGGCTTCCAGAAGGAGGGAGAATGGGGAGTGACTGCTTTTTATGGGTATGGGGTTTCCTTTCAGGGTGACAAAAATGTTTTGAGACTATTGGAGTTGGTGTTTGTAAAACGCTGAATGTACTAAATGCCGCTGAACTGTTTACTTTAAAATGGCTAATTACGTGGTGTGGGATGTTCATCTCAATTAAAAATAAAAACCAAATCCACAAAAATAAATAAATGCAGACACGAAACAGCTTTCCGCATCTGTGCTTGGGAGGCAGCATGGCGATGCTGGTTAGGGGCATGGGCACAGTGTCTGAACTGGGGGACTCCAATGCACAGCTATGCCCAGCACTGCCACCTGGGAGGCCTCGGTTAAGTGATCTGACTTCCCCAGGCTTTATTGTCCTAGTCGGTGAAATGGGCCTAATGACAGAACCTGCTTCCCAGGGTTGTTGCAACTAGTAAATTAAATGGTAGAAGGTAATTGCCCAGCGTGGGACCAGGCGTAGACTGGCTCCAGGGCCTTTGCCCCTGCTGTCTGCCCACCCAGAACGCCCTCCCCCAGGACAGCTACTGCCTCCTCCAGGCTTTTCCTCCAATGCCACCTTCCTGATGGGGCGCTCCCTGATCCCCTGACTTAAAACCTGAAACCTCTCTGCCAACACCCGCCCGGAGGCTCCACCCCCTTCTCCGCCTGTATCTCTCCCCAGGATTTGATTATTTATCTGGGCCACCTGCCGTCTCCTTCCACTGCCCTGTCTGTCCTGTTCTGTGTGTGTGCGAAGGCCTTGAACAGGGCACAGAGCCCAAGGCAGGTGCTCAATAAACACATGTTGAATGACTGGTGTTAGCAAACACCTCCGCCCCAATCCCCTGTGTGAGCCTGCCTCCCAGACAGAGGAAAATGGCTGTTTTGTTGTTTAATCAGCCCAGAATTAAAAATTAAGCACTAGTTTGCAGTTAAAAGTCACAATATTCCCAGTAAGCGTTATTCGCCAAGGGGGGACATCTGCAAAGGGAAAGAGACAGAGAGCAGCCAGACGGTGCCGTATGCTCAGAAACATAAGCCAACGAAGTCACCCCAACCTCCAAGCGCCCTTTGTGCCGTGAGAGCTGGTCCCATGAGGCTTTGGGAGGATACGGACCACCGTGTGGCCGTGCTCGCCCAGGACCCCGTCCCTCCTAGCCCCTCAGGCCATAGCCATTCGCAGAGAACTGACAGCCATAGGCCTTCCCCAGCCCTGCCCTCCTGGGGGGGGGGCAGCGGGCACCCTCCTGGGACTCAGCTTCCCAAGGGCCTCAGGCCTCAGAGTGGGGAGATCGTGTCCCTAATTCAAAAATGGGTGGGGGGAGACAAAAACCCTCAGACTCTGCTAAAAATAGGCTTTCTAGTTCGTTCTCCTATGAGACCACGACTTCGTGACTCCACAGAACAAGAGAGCCGCTTTCTCGCGGTTTCCAAACCCGGACAGGGTAAAAGAAAAAGCTGAAGCTAGTGGTTGCCAACAGTTCGAGGTTCAAACAAGACCCCGAAAAGGTGAGTAAAACCAGCAAGTAAGCCCCTCCCAACCCACCAGGTGCCGGGGCTGTGTGTGTCACCTGGCTGGGGGCTGGAACCCAGGCTGAGGGCTGAGTTCTTCGGAGACACCTGGTCCACAGGTTTGAAATTTCCTGGAGAGTCAACACATCATTTGCTTTCTAACCAGTTCCTGGGTGAAGGGATGCTGCTGGTCTCGAGACTACACTTTGAGAACCACTATTGCTCAAGAGCAAAGCCTTCCACGTTAATCTTGCAATGGCACACATGACCTCCAGACACACACACACACTCCTGCCCAAACACGGGTCCTCAAACAGCCAGACCCACCTGGCCCAGCCACCAGTGGATGGAACCCAGAGGGGTGCCTGGACCCCAGAAGCTGCTCCCATTCAAGTTCCTGCACAAGCCCATCCCCGAGAGAGGCTCTGGGGCACACCCGAAACCCCTGAAACCCGAAGGCACAGCATTTCCCTTTTTGGAGAGCCGTCACGAGCCATCCTGCCCCGCGCCCCCCGCCCCCACCTGCACGTGGGTAACTCCCAGCTGCAAGATCCGCTTTCAACTCAGGGACGCTTTCAAGTTTCTGAATCTGAAGCAGCAGCCAAAAGAGGAAACCGCACATTTAAAAAAAAATTTAAAAAAAAAAGGCGTGGCATTGACGGGCAGCTGCAGCATCCCTGATGGGCAGGGAGCACCTCCCAAAACGCAGGGACCTCGTCACCCATGGTGGGCAACGCCACACGTCTCTCACTCACCAAAATAATCGGCCTTCGGGTGCGCGTCCATTTCTCGCTCCAGACGTTGGGTTAGGGCTTCTAATTTCAATTCGGCAGCGGAGGGCCCGAGCTCGGGGCCTGGGACGAGGGTCTGGCAGGGCAGCCTCACCCTGGGGGGGCTGGGGCTCTCCGGGAGCGCAGGCCCCAGGCTGCCATCCGACGACCAGCCAGGGGGACCTTCTTTACAAGATAACTCGGGCGGGGTGGACATCACTGGGTGGACAAGGCTGGTGGGGCTGAGCTTGGGACCAACGCCAGGGTCTGTGCAGACTGGCTTGGGACCCAGCCCAGGGGCCACACCCGACGGCATACTGTCCACGCTGGCTGGTGAGGATGATGAGGCAGAACTAGAAAGGTAAGATTTGGGTCCATCTTGGAACCAGACTTGAGGGTCCACCGTGGCTTTGGGCATCGGGCCTGAAACCTCGCTGCCCACCCCCGAGTTTGTTCTTGGAAGAGCTCCTTGGCTGGGGCAGCTCTGGGCCAAGGGGGCTAAGAAAGAGGAGGTCCTGGGCGGAGGGGGCCCTACCATGGCCCCATTCTCTGGGCCTGGGGAAGAAAGGCCAGGGCTCACCCGCGGGGAGGAGGTAGTCCAAAGCCCAGCCGGCTTCTCGTCACCGCGGCCACCAGCGCCATCCTGGCTGCTCTCAAATGACCTGCTGGAGCTCAGGGACAGCTGAGGCTGGTACAGGGAATGGTCCCTGGAGGGTTTGGGCAGTGGTGCGTCCGTCCCTGGGGGGCTAGGCCACCCACTTCCTGCGCCCGGCCTGATGCCGGGGGACACTCGGGGTTCATCAGCCCACTTTGGGCTTGCCAAGGAGAGGTTGTCATAATAGTCTCCGTGGGTGAGGCAGGAAGGGTCCTCGCAGGAGCCCAGTGGGCGGAAGCCAGACATCTCCCAGCCTGCCAGGTTCTCCTTGGAGCCGCAGTCCTGGCTGCCGTGACTTGCGCCACGGGCGTATGTTCTGGCCCTCTGCTCCTGGGGTGGGTATGAGGGCTGCCCGGGGGCGACAGAGGGGACAGTCCCAGGACCCACCATGGAGGCAGCGAGAGGGGGCTTGGCAGCACCATCCACGGTCAACTTGCTGCTCACACCAGCGTCCCGGCGGGCCTGTGGGCCCGTGGGGGCCCCACCGTTGACTGGGCCCCGACTCCCCCTGGGCAGGGTCTCCTCCTGCAAGAGCTGTTGCTGCTGCTGGAGGTGGATCTTGGCCATTTTGGTGGCAAACACCCGGCGCGTTTCCTCAAACTCAGGGTTGTTGCCTGCCCCCTTGTCCACTCGGAAGAGTCCATCCTTGGAGGCCTCGTACATGTTCAGGTCCTCGATGAATTTACTGGCCTCCAGGCCCAGGTCCCCATACTTATCCATGTCGCAGACGGGTATCAGAGCCCAGCGCAGGTGTCCGGTGTGTGTGGTGGAGGGGGTGGGGGGTTGGTTGCTAAAGACGGGCAGGAGCTCAAGTCCAGCCCAGGACAGGTAAAGCCTTCCACCTGCCCGGCGTGAGAGTCATGACCCAGGCCTCAGAGTCCAGCAGAAGTTGAAGCCTCAAGGCCAGCTGGACTGAGTTTGCTTCCAACTCCCTTTCCCCTCATTGGTGTCCACGTGGGGGCAGCTGGTGGCTCTTCCCTGTCCCAGCCTGCTGTGCGTTCTCTTCTCTTTTTCAAATCGTAAAAGGAAAAATGGGGGGGGGGGGAATCTGCTCCGTAAGCAATCGAACTCGGAAACCGACGACGCGAGCAGCCGCTGGACGGGGCCGGGATGCCGCCCGCGGGGCGGAGAAGGAGGAGGCCGCGAGACCCGCAGCAGCAGAGGCGCGGGCGGCGGGACGCTCGGGCTCGTCCCGCGCGCTGGGTGCTCGCGGCTTCGGGGCGGGCGCGGAGAGGGACGCGGAGAGCGGCGCACGGGCCGGCCCGGGCCGGGCAGGAAGTCCGCTGCAGGCGCGGCGGGCGGCCTATTGTCCGATGGCGGCGGCGGCGGCCCGGCGCGCGCGGGCCGGAGGACGGCGGGACGCGGAAGTGAGCGCGCCGGACGCAGTCCCCGCGGCTCGGTGGCCGGCCGGGCACGTCCCGGGCCTCGAGGAGGCGGAGGCGGGGGAGGCAGCCGAGGGGCGGGGTCGGCGGCGGCGGCGGCGGCGGGCGGGCGCCCCGGGGCGGGCCTGCGCCTGGCCGCGTGGCCCCAACGCCCGCACCCCGGCCGGGCTGGGGGACTCGGGGCCGGCGTTAGCGCCGGCCAGCAGGCATCGCGCTGGGGCTTCCCCTGTCACCGCGGCCCCCGGCAACCCGGGCCCCGCTCCAGTGCTTGGGTCGGGCCCCGCCTCTGGCCGCGCTGGGCGGGGTGGGGGGTGGGGAGGTGGCCTCCGCGCGGAGACCGCTCGCAGGCGGCCGGGGCAGCCGGCGGGGTACGCGACGTGCCACTTGGAGTTTGCGGGAGTCTCGGGGGCCCGTGCTCCTCGCCCCACCGTGCCTCAATTTCCCAGCGTGGGGCAGTCAAACCCGTGTGCCGCCCGGGGCCGCCTCAGCCCGGACGGTGCCATCCTCTCGGCTTGCCGGAGGTGCGCGATCGGAGGCCCGGGACGTCACCCGGGGCTGGCCCGAGGTTCTAACAGGTGGGCAGACTAAGGCACAGAAGGGGTAGCGTCCGAGATGCCATCGTGGGAGCCCAGGTCCTCTGAAAGGGGGAAAAGGAAAAAGTCACATTGTTCCCGGAGTGCGCGCGTTTAAGGCTTTCAGTGCAGCAATAAAAACAAGCGCCCCAATGACTCCTTATTCATATGGGGATTCCTGACCCGCCTCCTCAGGTTCTCGCGACCCGGGGATGCGGGGCGGGGCGCGGGGCGGGGGGGTGGGGCGGGGGCTCCGCTGGGCCTGACTCCAGGGCGCCCCCGCATGGCCCCGCGCTCCCTGCACCAACTCCGAGGTGACTCTGGAGAGGTGCCCTTTCGCACAGGGCAGCCAGAGTGATCCTAAGGCAAATACCAGACCAGTCAGTTCCCTGCTTAAACCCTCAATGCTTTCCTGGGCTTAGACTGAAATCAGCTCTCTACCAGGGCCTTCCCCAACCTGATTTGGGAGCTTCCTGTTCCACACACCGTCCTCCTCCCCGTGCTGCAGCTGGAAGAGCTTCCTAGTGCCTGCCCAGAGTCTGACCTTGAACTTCCCTAGTTCATCATTCCCATGGCTGCTGAAATCATCTCCTCCTAGAGGCCTTCTTTTTAGGCACCTTCTTTATTTTCTGATCAGTCCTGATCATATTTGTAATTCTTTTTCTGTTTACATGCAGTGTGTTTGGTGGGCGGGTGGTTTTCCACCTCCTTAGATGGGATCTGTATGCCCAGTGCCTAGTACATAGTAGTACCTAATGGTACCGAGCAAGGAGCCGGATGCAGGACTCGATCCCAGCATCCTGGGATCATGACCTGAGCCGAAGGCAGACGCTTAACCGACTGAGCCACCCAGATATCCCAATACATAAACTTTTTAAAAAGTTGCCCACAATCCCCCTGTTCAGAGATGATGATGATGATGATGAATTCAGTAATACATAATATTCAATAATCTTTACTCATTAATAACTGGGCGTCCTCACAAGGTGAGTGACAGGCATCTGAACTTTCTGGAACAGTGGTTCTCAGGGTATGGTCCCAGAGCCAGCAGCATCAGCATCCCCTGGAACTGGTCTAAACCTGTGGTTCCCAAACTTGAACATGCATCAGAATTCCTTAGGGAGCTTATTAAACACCCGTTGCTGGGACCTACCACCAGTTTCTGATTCAGTGGTTCTAGGGTGAGGTCTAAGAATTTGCATCTCTACCTAGTTCCCAGGTGATATCGATGAAGGTTCAGGTACCACCCTTGAGAACCACTGGTCCAGAGTCCCCATTCCCATGCTTCCTCTCGGTGCACAGAACGGTGAGGGTGTCTATCAGAGTAGAAAGCTATGGCCCACATTCCCTGACCCTGCGAGTACTGGGGTGTAGCTGACAAAGTCCTGGGAGCACGTGCCCATTCCTGTGCGAAGACCAACAAGCTCAGAACCAGGTTCCTGGGTGTTCGGTTCTAACAGCTGGAACCCTGGTATCAGAGCCACAGATACCTGCCAGGGCCTCTTGTAAACCAGTTTTCTCATTTGATGCTAACTTGGCAGCAGCACCTGGGCCCCTAAGCCTTGGTCCCAACCCTCATTTTGCCTTGCCTGGAGGGCTCAGAAGCCATGAGTTTTACTCCCCATCCCCACTGCAGTTCTAGAAGCTACTGCACTCTTTCCACCAAATAATACAGACACCTGAACCCGCCATTTGCATATTTCCTCACCAGACTGACTTGTCCCCTCTCGGTCCATGGAGTACCTTACACCTTTACAAAGCACCTTGGAAAAATGGCACCCCATGAGCCACAAGCCACATAATATACTATACTACTGGGGAGAGGTACTCAGACCTGGCCAGCAGCCCACTGGATATCTTACCACTGCTGTTTAATATTTAAAAGACAGACGTGTTTTCCCATTCTGTGCCCAACATTTAGAATCCCACCCACGATTATTTCCTGCAGACCAATTTTGTCTGTTCTGTGTGCTTGGAAACATCTGTTGATTCGAATCTCAAAATATGGGTTAATTCCTTGCGCATCAGTTGTTTAAAAAGCAAAAATACTGAAGAGCTCGGTATTTGCATCGATCCCTAGGCAGAGCGTGGATGATTTTGTTTTCGCGTTTACAGATAATGTTTTGTTTTGTTGGGTGAGAAATGTTCCATATTCTGTTTTATCAGGAGAGCCATTCCAAGGCAGTGATCATTCCCCATGGCCCTGCCTGGAGATCCAAGGGCATGACCAACACGCAGTTTTCCTTTGGTCTTGAAGCTTATTTTCATGAGCACATGGATGTAAAAAGGACCCGCCCTCAGGGCGCCTGGGTGGCTCAGTCAGTGAGGCGTCCCACTCAGGATTTCTGCTCAGGTCATGATCGCAGGGTCAGGAGGTGGAGCCCGGCATCAGGCTCCGTGCTGGACAAGGAACCTACTTGAGGTTCTCTCTCCTTCTGCTCCCTCGTCCCCAGAAAAAGTGCCTGCACATGCACACACTTGTGAAATGTGGAATTTTCAACTTAACCTGCCCATAATCTCAGTAACATCCATCATGTCCTGTACCTCCCCAGCTTCAAACCCTCCAGCAGCATGCCGAGTCACCCTGAGAACAAGACCCCCACCTTGACCCCACGTGATGGGGCCTCTTGCCACCTGTGCCTACCTCCTAATCCCCTTCTAACCCCCCTTCTTCCTCCACTCCAGCCCCACTGGCTTCCTCACCGTCCTCCGCCCATGCCCTCACCTGGCTTTTGTTCACTCACTGAACAAACGTTACTGAGTGCCTAGGATACCCCGGGCCCTTTTCCAGGTGCTGAGGATACGGCTGTGAACAGAATAGCCAGACATGCCTGTCCTGTCTGGACTTACATCCCAGTGGGACGGGCTGGACAATAAACAAAGCAGATACACGCCTGGCGGGGGACCTGAGCAAGTGAGGAGAGAGGCGGCCAAAGATGAAACCAGGAAGAGGATGGGGAGGAGACGCCATCTTGAATACATGGTTGGGGACGGTCTCGCTGGGCACAGACTTGAAGAAGAGCAAACTGTAGGAGCCTCAGGAGTTTTGTTGGGTAACGTGGAATAGGGGGGAATGCCATCAAGAGAGGCTGCTTTAGAGGTTTGTTTGTTTTTTTTTTCCCATTATGGGAAATGGTACGTACATGTTTCTCTGCTGATGGGAATGGCCCACTGAGGTAGATGGGAGTTGGGGGAGGATAATTGCTCTTGGAGGAGAGAGAGAAGGGAATGTTGGGAGGGATATACCTGAGCACCAGAGAGGGCCAGGCTCCACTGCCTATTTTGTCCATGGTAACAGAAAGGATGGGGGCAAGAATCAGGTAGGTAGGTACCTAAGATGTATGTTGGAATCTTGGAGTGGTACGTAGCTCTTCGGATTACTCTTAATTTTCTTGGTGAAAGAGGAAGTAAGGAGAGTTAGCTGAGAGGGGAGGCCAGGGGAGCTGCTGCTGGGAACCGGCCATCTAGAGGAGTAGGAGAGTGAATGGCCTGGAGAAGCATGGAAGCTTTCCTCTCACTCCCAACTCCCACCCTGAGATCCGGGGCATGGATTCCAATGAGGCCAGCCAGCACGGTGGCGTGGTTTTCTCTAGCCCAAGTTCAGTTGCCCAGATGTGGGCATGAGGTAAGTGAAGAGCTGGGTCCAACCAGGGAGGGCTTCTGCCAAGTGAGTACAAAATAAGCAGCACGGGCAAGACAGTTGCCACTTCTGCCTCCACCCCGCTCCCCTCCCCGATGTCCCATACCCCTGTGATTCCCTGGCTTACAACCCTCACACCTGCCCTCAGGGGTCCCTTCTCCCAAGTCCTTCTCCACTCCCTTTCTCCAGCCCCATCCGCACCTGACACAGCCGTGAACGCCTGTCTCTTCACTAGGATGCAAACCTCACCGGGCTCTGGGTTATTGGTCATTCTGCTCATTGCTACGTCCCAGGAACCTGGAATGATGCTGGGCACATGGGAGGCCCCCTCCTCCCCAGGATGCTTGGTAAATACATCAGAAAAGGGACTACAGGCATCATCGTCGATAGCCGGACAAAATTCATTGGACTTAACCGTGACCCAGATTTGGAGAGACAAAGAGGAGGCCGTATTATTACCCTGGTGACTTTGTGTGTCCTTGCAAACCTTCTATAGAGCTTGTCAATTACCCGGTACAAGTGTTTGATCTGCATCACAGATTCCCTATCTCGCTAGTCAAGAGTATGACTGTTCATAAATGTGTGTGTATTTGAATGCATAAAGGATATTGGACGGAAGAATATCTGTTTGCAAGCATGCATGTTTATTTTTTATATAGGTGAATTGTGGGATAAAGGGCATTCGCAAACCCCTATCCAAGAGACTGCGAGCAGTCAGCGGTGCCCAGCCAGCCTGCGAATTACCAAGGGGCCCGTGAGGCAAAGGGCCCCCGTCTTTAGACAGAGCCCTGCTTATTTTGCAGTTAACTGAAAGGGCCTTTCTGTCGCTTTTGCTTGGCTACGGGGAATGTCCCTGCACACAAAGCTGTGTGTGTCCCAAAGCTGGAGGGCCACTTCAGGGAGAGCTCTGAAAAGAATCTTTATATGTCGGCTGAACAGATGGATGAAGAATTAAGAACCCAGGTTTCTCGGAGCCCTTTCCGTTCCCCTGATGCCCTGAGCCAGCCAGGAGACCCTGGTGGCCCCCCACCCACCCCCACCAAATCTGTTTCCCGGAACTCGGGCTACTCTGGCCTCGGGTTTCACTGTGGAATTGCCCTGTGGATGGAGAGAAATAGACATGATGAAGGCCTTTTTCTGGTGCTTTCAGTCGTGATCATCTGCCCTGGAATGCTGCCCAGGCCAGACTCAGATATTCGGACCATGACCTTGCCCTGTGTGGTGGCTGGAGCTCACCCTTCACTGGTCTCAGGCCCGCACCCCGAGCCTTGCACCACACCGGAAGGCCCAGCTGCAGGCATGTGCCTGGCCCCAGGGCCCCACATGGCTCCCACATACCCCCAGGGGAGAGGGTCCCCCACCCCTGGCCGTGGTCCAACCCCACCCAGGGCCATCTGTTCTGGGCGCCGCCAAAGACGTTTCACAGGACACGGTGAACTGGAGTGCTCCTTTACAATCAGCTCCAACGTCTGCTTCCTCTTTGTGACTTTTCTTTTTTTAAAAGATTTTATTTATTTATTTGACACACAGAGAGAGAGATCACAAGCAGAGAGGCAAGCAGAGAGAGAGGGGGCGGGAAGCAGGCTCCCCGCTGAGCAAAGCCCGACGTGGGGCTCGATCCCAGGACCCTGAGACCATGACCTGAGCCGAAGGCAGAGGCCTCAACCCACTGAGCCACCCAGGCGCCCCTCTCTGTGACTTTTTAACAAGTAATACATGCCTACAGCTTCAAATGCAAAAGGTGTCAATGAGCACTGAATGAAAAGTCAGTGTCCTCCCTCCCACGGAGCCCCAGCCCACCGGTGGCCCCTCCAGAGACAGCCGCCTTATGACGAAAATACACTGGCACGATGTCCACATCTTCTTGTCTTTCTTTTCTGTGACACAGAAAGTTCCACGGCCCTGCCCCTTGCCTTGTGCCCCCGACAGGGCCCTTGAAAACCTTTTCACATCACTTTGCACGTAGCTAGCTGCCTCGTTCTCTCGGAAACCTGATGCTTCTCTCTCTGGCTGAGTCATGGACTTTTTAAACCCGAGTCTGTGACTCAGGTCATTCTGTCCACACTCCTGCCAGTCCACACACGGCAGCAACGGCTCCCTCGCACGCCACATCACGCCTGCGCTGGCATGTCTGGGGGAAACTCAGGAGGCAGGCGTGTTCCCGAAAACTCCACCGTGCTGCGGAAATGGCTGGTTGCCTGGATCTCTTCACTGACCCCAAGAAAGTCTGCACCTGCCTGGTACCACTCTCGACTCCAGAGATGTGACGGTGTTGAATCCCCTTAAAAGCTAATCAGAGACGTCCTTTGTATTGAATAGGAAACTGAGGCACAGAGGAGCTAAGTTCAGCCACGGGGAGGCAGTGGATCAGGGATGGATACCAGGCAGCCCGGTCTTGTGCCAGACCACCTGTCATGACACGATCGCCTGAGTGCTTGCTCGGCTACCAAAGCCACTGCAGCTGCCTCCAGCGTGTGTGTATCAGCGGATGTCTGCCTCCCCAGTCGGCAGGGGAACCACATCTTCTGTTCCCAGCACTGTGTGCTCAGGGGAGGCTGGGTTGCAAGCTCCCTGAGGGCCGGGACCAGGTCTGCCTGTTCTACCTGGGATCCCGCACAGTGTTCAATGAATTATTGCTGAATGAATGGGGATCGTCCTGGGTAACGAGGATGCCAATCAGAGCTGGCCGTCCTGGGGTGCTAAGAGCTCGCATAAATTACCTCCTTGAATTTTCACAACAGCTCAGAGGGGAATCCCCTTACGACGTCCACTTTACAGATGGAGAAACAGAGGCTCACGGGGCACGCACCATTCCGAGAGAGGAAGGAGTCAGAAAATGAGGTTGAGGTGAGCGGCCAGGGAGGCAGGAAGAGAAGAGAAGAGAAGAGAAGAAAGAGCATCTGGGAAATTGAGAGAGGAAGGTGGAAACATGTCCACGCGCCGTGCCACGGGAGGTCATTGGCAGGGCCAGCTTCCGTGGCGAGCGGCAGGAATTCCCCAGGGGCTTGTGGTCCGGGCCTGCATGTTTTATGTGGGTAATAAGAAGTGGGTAATTCCAGAAGGGCAGAGGACGTGGGGAGGTTCGTGCTACCTTTGTAAAGCAACACCAAGAAGGAAGACGTGCCCGTGACATTTTCATTAATCGGCGTGGTCAATGTGGTTGGGTGTGAGCTCAGAAGTGGCACCTCTCCACTGGAGGGGCAGCCCGGGGAGGAGCCTAGAAGCTTCCAAGGAGTCAGACTGAGGGTCTGGGTGCAAAGCAATGCCCCCATCTGTGATCTGGGAGTGGTGAGCCCTGGAGACAGGAGGGAAGAATGCCCTGTTTATTTTCACCTGCCTCCTTTCACACTGGCTGACGTCTTCATGCCACTCTGTCCCCTCCTTTCGGCCTCTGCCAAACATGCAGCCCTAAGGCCACAGCTCTGCTTAATGCTCAGTCTGTCCAGCACAACCCATCTATGGGGACCTCAAAAGGGGAAATACTGGGAAGCAGTAAGTGCTCACAATTCTCAAAGTCTGTTAAAAAAAAAAAAAAACAAACAACAAAAAACCCAAACATGAAAAAGATTTGCTCCATGGCCTCTGAGGGCTGTAGATGGACCATAAGGCATAGCGGGCATCCACAGGGCACTTGCCACATCTGAGGGCTGGTCAGAGTCACTATTTTTTTTTTCTTGTCACAATAAATGAGCCTTTTGTGTTCAAAAGGATTTCATGGCTTGAGTTCCTCTGAGGACAGCCAAGCCTCATTGACGTGAGGGCACCTCACGGAAACTCCCACTGCCGTGGGCCAGCAGGCCTGGAGGACCTTCACCCCAGCGGGCTGGCGCGCCTGGGTAGGGAGGGCTGTCTCCCTCCCCCTCCCTCCTGCTTTAGGTGGGAACCGGGGTCCTCCCCACAGGCCCCAGGATAGAGGCCAAGCTGATGGCAGTGCTGGGAGAGGACCAGGCCCTCTGGCAGGCCCTCCCTACTCCTACCATAGGGGGCACGATTGCCTGATGCCCCAGAGACACCCCCCCCCCCCCAGACTGCCCCAGACTTCGAGCTTCCCCCTAACCCCACCCCACAGGTGTCTTTGACCTGAGGACTCCTTCGAGCAGCAGTCTCAAGCCTCCTTTCCTTCTCTCCCTCATACGGGTCACTGTGGGGGTTCTCTCGCCCTCCTCCAACTCCCTCCCTGTTCTCTCACACAGATGTTTTTCCCCCAGTAAATCTCTCACACGTCCCATCTTGATATTGGCTCCTGCAAGGATCCAAACGGACACACCCGGAGCTTCTAGAAACTGATGGGAGTGCAGCCCATGGTGCCAGCCATCCCTACCTGGAGGGCGAGATCCGTCTTCAACAGTCTTAAACTAATGCCTGGCTGTAATTGGGGTCATTGCTCTGTCCCCTTCTAGAAGAGACACAGACTCCCTCACGAGAGGTGCACACTGCACCCCAGGCCTTCTTGGTGCCTGCTGCAGAGGGAGCACGGAGCCACAGCCTGCCTCAGTCCCACCCACTTGAACAACTTTGCTTCTCTGCCCCAGGCGCCTTGGCGGCTGGCGATCCCCACATGCAAGGGTGAGGGGACATGCTATGTTGCGTTCATAAGCAGAGGGCACTGGGGCGCGGTGGGCAACTCCTCATCTCCTTCATCAGGGATGTGACACTGCTGACCCTACCCAGTGACTCTGGGTGCTGTGAGTTCAGAGAGCAGGGAAGGGGAGAGGAAGGAGAGTGCAGGGGTGGGTTGGGGAGGCCGTAGGGTCATTTTACCACTTACCCTGAAACCGGTGCTGCCTTAATCTACTAAATGGGTTGTAAAGTCTCATTGCCACTGCCCTTTCAGGAAGGCTGGCCCACCATATCCCTCCTCAAGGAGAGGTGTGGGCCCCCGAGAAGGGGCACGCGGGCCAGATGTTAAAGAAAGCAGCCGGGAGAGAGCAGGAGGCCCGTGCTGGGTTGAACAGTGTTCCCCCCAAAGTCATGCCCTCCCTGGAGCCTCACAAGGGGACGGTGTTTGGAACCAGGGGTGTTTGCAGACGTAATGAGTTAAGGAGGTCTCGTGGGATGAAGGCAAGTCCTAGGCCCAGTATGCCCTGTGTCTTGATACCACGAGACACAGAGACTCAGAGACACAGGAGGAGAACTCCCGGTGACAATGGGCCCAGCTTTGTATACAATGCGGCCGCAAAGCCAAGCGTAGCAAAGGACACTGGAGTCCCCAGAAGCTGGAAGAGGCAAGGGAGGACTCCCCGCTAGACTTGGGTGCGGGGAAGCGGGGCCCTGCCCACATCCTTGCTTATGGACTTCCGGTCTCCAGATTGGTGGGAGAAGAGATCTCCGTTGTTTAAATCATGCAGGGTGTGGCACGTGGCTGTGGGACATTCCCAGCCTCAGAGTGGCTCCCCTTCAACCAGCCTCCTCGTGAATATTCAGAGACACCCCACCCCCCCTGTGCTCTGGGATGCCTTGGGAAGTAAAGGACATGGGCGGGCTGTCCCCTCCTGCTGCGTCTCAGCTAACGGGAAACAGGTGCACACGGAATAATCACACGCGTGAATGGGGAATTGCCAGTGGCAGAAAGTACTGGGAAAGAGAACACGTTCCTAGGACCTCAGGAGGGAGGAGAGACAGGGCTTGGCTGAGGAGTGGGGTAGTCGGAGAACAATTCTGTGAGGATTGTGCTGTGAGGGCAGGGAGGGGCTCCCTGGGCCTGGAACTGAGAGAGGGTGTGGCCACTCAGGGCGGAAGGAAAGAGAGCTAGGAGCAGGAGGCGGGGCCCCCCAGGGCTGGTCAGGGGTTCTGGATTTACTCTAAATTCAGTGAGAAACACTCCCAGTTAAACCTTCATCCCAGTTATTCTCACAAATGGATTTTTAAAAAATTTTATTTTAAAGTAATTTCTACCCCCAACGTGGGGATCGAACTTACAACCCTGAGATCAAGAGTCACATGCTACGGCGCTTGGGTGGCTCAGTCTGTTAAGCATCTGCCTTTGGCTCAGGTCATGACACGGGGTCCTGGGATCGAGCCCCACACCAGGCACCCTGCTCAGCAGGGAGTCTGCTTCTCCCCCTCCTTCCCACTCTAGCTCTCTGTCGATATCTCTGTCTCTCTCTCAAATAAAAATAAAAATAAATTAATTAATTAATTTAAAAAAAAGAGTCACATACTCCACTGACTGAGCCAGCCAGGTGCACCTCCCACAAATGGATTTTAAAATGGGGAGGCGTGGATGAGGCCACGGTGAGATGCTGTCATCTCCTGGGGAACAGTGGGTCACTGGCTGGGAATGTGCCCTCTCACCCCCCGCCTTTCAAACATGTACATACAGACCTCACACTAAGCCTATATTGAAAAACAGGCTCACATCTGGTTTCCAAATTGAGAGGAAAATGAAGGGAAGCAGAGGTGGGGGGTAACCCTTTTGCATTTTGCCGTCATCCCCACGCAAGAAGTCGGCCCTCTGGCGGGGCATGGCAGCTCCGTATTTGTGGATGCCCACACACCCTGAACGGCCTTACATGGGCAGTTTTTAGAGAAAAACATTCTGTGGGTCTTGTCTCTCTCTCAGGGCTGTTCTGGATCCTGGAGGCCCTGCTGCTCTTGTGTCTGTGGGTGTCTCTTCTCTGTCCAGACAGTGGGAATCTGGGAGGAAGCCTGGAGAGTGGGGGGTGGGCAAGAAGATGCATGTGTGGCGAGGGGAGGGGAGGGGCAGGAAGAGTCAAAGCCCGGGTCATCCCAGCATAGATCCATGAGTCTCATGAACCCCAAGCAGGGCATATACAAAGAAAACTGCACTGAGGCACGTCCAACTCAAACGGCTGAAATAGAGTTAAAGAGACAATCTTAAAAGTAGGCAAAGGAACAAGGGCATCTTCAACAAAACAACAAAAAACATTTTCATCAGAAACAGCCAGCCAGAGGCCCAGGGAATGGGATCTAAAATGTAGAAAGAAACACATGCCAACCAAGAAATCTCTAGTGAAAGTACAAAGAAAACTAGTGGGGGGTGGGGCAGAGGAAGAAGCAGACTCCCTACAGAGCAGGGAGCCCAAAAAGGGACTCGATCCCCAGAACCTGGGGATCATGAAATGTGCTGAAGGCAGACGCTTAACTGACTGAGTCACCCAGGCACCCTAAAAAAATTTCTTTAAAGACTGTTGGCTGGGCGCCTGGGTGGCTCAGTGGGTTAAGCCGCTGCCTTCGGCTCAGGTCATGATCTCGGGGTCCTGGGATCGAGTCCCGCATCGGGCTCTCTGCTCAGCAGGGAGCCTGCTTCCCTTCCCCTCTCTCTGCCTGCCTCTCTGCCTACTTGTGATCTCTCTCTGTCAAATAAATAAATAAAATCTTTAAAAAAAAAAAAAGACTGTTGGCTATTTAGAGGCACCTAAACAGACCTTCAGTTCAGGTCATGATCTCAGGCTCCTGGGATCAAGCCCCACATCAGGCTCTCTGTTCAGTGGGGAGCCTGCTTCCCCCTCTCTCTCTGCCTGCCTCTCTGCCTACTTGTGATCTCTCTCTCTCTCTCTCTCTCTGTGTCAAATAAATAAATAAAATCTTTTTTAAATAAGTAAGTAAATAAATAAAGACTGTTGGCTGTTTAAAACAAAAATAATAAGCAATTTACATGGGATTTATTGCACATAGAGAAAAAGTGTTTAGCAACAGCTCAAAGGACAGGAAGAGCAGTTCAATTTGCACTCTGTGAAGCACTTCAATTTGCACGCCGTGAAGTAGTACAATATAAACTGAAGGAAGACTATTTCCAGCTATATTTGCGTGCTGAAATGTCTAAAATAACCATTAAAATAATACAAAGAAATATAATATCTATTTGATACTCATGACAACTGGGTAGACCATTGTGGGCAGACAATTACTATCCAATTTAAGAAAGATAAAGAAACTCAGGCTTGGAGAGCCTAAAGCTTTGCCCAAGGTGGCCGGATAGGAAATATGTACCCCAGAGCTCAACCCAAGTTTTTGGACCCTCCAAGCCTCTCCCATCATTCCAAGAGTCAAGAAACTTTCTCCATACAGAGCCAGATGATAAATTATTTTAGGCTCTGTGAGCCATAGGATTTCTGTCACAGCTTCTCGACTCTTTGCAAAAGCAGCCACAGACAAATATATACACAATTCAGCGCGGCGAGTGTTCCAATAAAACTTTATTTATAAAAATAGGCAGTGGGCCATATTTGGCCAATGGGCCGCAGTTGCCCAATCTCTGCATGATTTCACCATCCGGTGGTTCTTAGTTGTGGCCCACAAAGAGGGTCCGGAACAACAGACATAGTCAACTGGCTGTTGACCCCACCCCTCTCCCCTCCCTGGCTCCCTTGGGCTCTGGCTCCAACATTATGGTAAAGAGAACACTTAGCTCCTTTTCATTTCTGCCCCAGGGGAAATATCCAAGTAAAGGTCAGTGACTTCTGGGCCCCATTGTGCTCCCTCAACTTTCCTTCTTTCTAGGCTTAAAATAAACAATGGAGCTTCCTCCAGCAGCCCCTCATTCCCTTCTCACAGCTGTCTCCACATAGCATTTTGCTTTGAAGCTCCCTCCCCAGAAGGCTTCCCGCCCTTGGGCTAAGCCCCGTTCTTGACAATCAAGACTAGGTTTGCGACAGACTGTGGCTCCACGAGTGCCCCATGATGAACCCTCCACCCCAAGCTTTTGGCAGCCCAGGCCAGAGGGGCCAGAACTGAAGCCTTAGCCTTAGTCCTCACCGAGAGGCTGCAAGAAATTCATTCAAATGTTATGCTTTTGTTCCCTGCCAAGAAATCCGCAGACTGTCATTTTGGGCTATGCAGGAGTTTTCAATTTACAAAATATCCCCAGACTATTTTCAGCAGTCTTCCCACCCAGGACACCCATCTCATCTACCAGCTGGCATCGCTGGGTCAATTTTGTAATTAAGGAAATCAAAGTCTTGGATGTCCTTAACAGTTTGCTCAAGGTCATGGAGACTGCTGGGAGCCAGAATCAGAATTCAAAGTTGTCCTGTGCCACCAAGCTTCACCCAAAAGTCTGTGACCACTTCTTGACCCTTGGAATCACATTAAGACTTTGGACCAATGTTGAAGGTCAGTCTTTTAGCTCTTCTGACCTGTTGCTTAGGACTTTCTAAGCTGAGAGGCACTGTAGGAAAGATTTCACTTAGGGGCTGAGAGGCAAAGCCACTGATCACCTCTGTAACATACTTATATGAATAAGAAAAACTGCCTGCTCTGGGCATTCATAGTCCTATGGGCACATGGCTTGGCCACTTGGCCCCTGACTAGATACCTTTGTGCAGTCTACAACCTATACAACCATACCTGTAACCTTACAGAAGAGGCAGCCTAGGCATTTTAAACTTGTTCCACTCTCCCAGGGGCGGGGAGGGGGGATAGATGGGCACCTTTGTGGCTGGTCTCTAGGAGCAATGCCACCACCCAAATGCCAGATTGTTAGGCCATTCCCAGACTGCCCCATAGAAGCCTCTCCACGGGCCATGCAGGGTGAAACGCACTCTTGCAACCCACTTCAGCGATCATACCCCAGTGGAATGGACCTGTGGCCAGGTCCGTAGGGAGGGAGGGAAGGGTAGGGAGCTAGTGTGCGCTAAGCACTTGCTATGTACCAGAGCCCACTCCTCACCACCCCCCCAGCCTGGTGGTCGCCCTGTGGAGGGGGCGGGCTGAGGGTGTGCAATCGTGAGGAGGTAGATGGAGCCCAGGGCCAGGCTGGGTGGGTCACGATTGGCTTTTTTTGTTTTAGTATTCGTCGTTATACACTTTCCAAAATGTAAACATTTGAGGAAACATTCAGAAAAGGCGCATGTCCCAAGGGTACAACACCATTAATTCCCATAAACTCTGCAATCAGCCCCCAGATCGTGAGACAGAACTCAGGAGCACTCACCTCCAGACACTGATGGGTGGGTGACACCTCCAAGCCTCGGTTTGTTCATCTGTAAAGTGGGGTCCTGCTTGTTGAGACCCCCACAGGGTGAGGAATAAATGGGATAAAGCATGTAATTGTGAGAGTACTGGCTAATTCGAAGCCATTTCACGTACCTTCAACTCCTCAGGACAACGTCAAGGCTGGAGCTGTTACCCTGTCCCTTAGGGGAGGACACGAGCCTCAGGAAGGGTAAGTCACCTGCCAAGCTCTCAGGGTCAGGAAACCATGGAGCTGGGCCTCCAGCCGAGCCGAGTTCCAGAGTCCTCTGCCTCACTTACCACTTACCACTTGCCAGTTGTCTGGTTGTGTCTGGCACAAAATCAATGATGGATACACATTGGCCACTCCGAGTGTGTCCCGATTATTATTACTTGCTTTTATGAACAATACGGAGGGCTTCCACCACAGGCAGGTGCTGTCGGAGGAGACCAGCCCGCACAATTTGATGGCTCGGGGGATGGTGGCCCACGCAAGACCTGGGGAGGATGGGGGTTACTTTGTGCGTCATGGTCCACCGTGGCCCCTACCTCGACCACTTCCTTGAGTGACAGCTGTGACCTGGACCCCTTCTCATGACTAAACGGCCTTCCCCGCGGCCCCCTAGTCACATGGCTGCGAAGCTAGTCCTCTATCAGGCAAAAATAAATGGCCGGGGTGCCCTCCCCCAGAGCAGGCCCTTGGCTTTGTGGTGAATGTATGTGTTGTGTGTTTTGTGTGTGCGATGTGTGTATGTGTGTGTGGTGTATGCACTGTGTGTGTGTGGTGTGGGTGTGTATGTATGTGTGTACGTAGTGTGTGTGTGGTGTGGTCTGTGGTCTGTGTATATGTGGTGTGTGTATGTGTGTGCGTGTTGTATGTGGTGTGTGTGTGTGTATGGTGTGTGTGTATGGGTGTGGTATGTGGTGTGTGTATGTGTGTACATGTGGTATGTGGTATGTGTATGTGTATGTGTGTGCTATGTGGGGTGTGTGTG